>NC_068994.1:13859500-13860000 GCF_001194135.2 Octopus bimaculoides
TATATATATATATATGAATAGCTGCAATGTGTATTTATGGATGTAAGTTTATTATAAAGTATGTATGATTATGATTTCGTTTTTCTTTTTTTTTCTCAATCTTTGTGTGTGCATATATGTATGTTTATGTATGTGTATATACGTAAGTACTTTGCTATGAAAGTATGTATTTCCGTATGCATTTATATGTAACTGTATAAGTGCATGCCTATGTACGTGAGTTCATGCACAGATTCTCACAAGAGACATGCATATGCGTAAACACGCACACACGAACACACACACACATGCACACCACACATATATGCATATAACGCGCCAAAAAGAAAGTCTATATATGTGTGTGTATACATACATATATGTACATATATATATACATACATAATACATATATATATATGTATATATATACATATGTATATATATATATATGTATATATATATGTATATATATATATATATATATATATATATATATATATATATATATATATATATAT
>NC_068994.1:13860729-13863139 GCF_001194135.2 Octopus bimaculoides
GGAACTTTGAAGGTTCAACTTGCTTGCAGTCATCAAACTGATTTTGACTAAGTCGTAACTTCAAAGTCACTGTCATCTTTCTTCTTGTTCTATATATAAATACATATAAATATATATATATATATATTTATATATATATATATATATATGTATAATTGTGTACGTGCGTGTCCGTGTTTATCTGCATGATTGCATCAGGCCTTAACGTATGTATGTGTGTGCGCGCGCGTGCATGTGGTTTTACAATGGAAGGCATTATAAAAACCTCTGCGTGTGTATATAAATGTCGATGTATTTGTGAAAAATCATCATAAAAAGCATACACATTATTGTCATAATAATAATAACAATAATAATAATAATAATAATAATAATAATAATAAATCTTTTCTACTACAGACAAAATGCCTGAAAGTTTGGGAGAGGGGTCTAGTCGCTTACATGAACTCCGTTGCTGAAGTAGTACTTACTTCATCGATCTCGAAACAGTAGAGGCAAAGACAACTTCGATGGTATTTGAACTCCCAACCTAAAGACGGGTGCATTGTCGCTAAGCATTTTGTCTGGCGCGCTAACGATTCGGCCAGCTTACTGCCTTCATCATCGTCATCTTGTGTTCAAATCCCAATGAGGTCAATATTGTCTTTCGCTCTTTCAGGATCATTTAAACAAGGTATCAGTCCAGCAATGGAGTGAATAATATCGACTATGCACACCCATCACTAAAATTTCTGGCGTTGTTAAATTCCTTAGGGCAGTGGCTTGGTAGAATCATCACTGCGTTGAAAATCATTTTGGCGTCGATAAAATAAAGTACCAATCAAGTACTAGGGGCAGTGTAAGCAACTAATCCTCCGCTCCCTAAAATTGCTCATCATGTGCCAAAATTTGAGTTCAAATTTCATTGTGTTCAATGAAATAAGTACCTGTTGCGCATTGGGGTCGATGTAATCGACTAGCGCCCTTCCCCAAAATATTTCAGGCCTTGTTTCTCTAATAGAAAGGGCTGATTATTATTATTATTATTATTATTATTATTATTATTATTATTACTATTATTATTATTATTATTATCATTATCATTACTATTGTTATTGCATCATTCACATTGATTGAGCGCATGACAAAAATGCTTTGCGGTTATTTAATTACGTGCCTTTTTACCCTGAACTTTGTGTGTGTGATTGTGTGTGTGTGTGTGTGTGTGTGTGTGTGTGTGTGTGTGTGTGTGTGTGTGTGTGTGTGTGTGTGTGTGTGTGTGTATGTGTGCTTGTATGTGTGTCCGTGTGTGTACACACGGACACACGCAAAATGCGTTCCTATGTGCATTGGTGATATATGTGAAGCCAAAGCGTTGCAAGCGTATACTGAAACCGGTTTGTCCCTGACTCAGCTCTGACATGGAGGACCAAACACCACCCTGCCGACCTCGCCATTCTCATTAGAAGAACAATAATCAAATCAGTATCATCAACTACTTTGTATGAATAACAACAGCTTCGTTGTTGTCATCATAACGGCAATAGAAAGAAAAGCAAGGGAACCCTTACATAGACTATCTGCTAACCATGCTAGACATAGCAGTCAAATATTCCTTATGTCACACCTTGCAATCTTAGCATAAAGACGTCTGATGATGTGGTTCTGGCTTTTCAATTACAAAATGTAAAAACGACAGGATGGTCACGAATGGAATGCCTTTGATTATTAGTCTGCTAGGATATAGCCGCAAGCCTAAGTTGGGGCATTTTTGCAGTTGCTCTCAGTTACACCCTGCCGTCTTAAATACAAAAAGAATATATTGGACAACATAGTTGTACAAAATTTGGAAAAAGATGGGATGGTCGCAGCTGGCATATCTTGACCTGATACAAAACAATAACAGCAAAACTGTGGAGCAACAAGCACTTATAACGAGAACTGTAACAGCCCCACCATCGTTGAGAAGGCTTACGTGGTTGATCGATCTGCCAGAAATAACAGTCGAATCTCTATCAGTAACAACTAAGTCTTTTCATATCATTATCTGTGCTGCGTACTGACCACAGACTATCCATAAAATCACACTCACAAACCACATCAGTCATCCATTTAAACAAACCGCACTTCAAGCTACATCAACAAACTACGCCCACAAACGGCTCACAAGCCACATCCACAAACAAGGCCAAAAAAATAAAACAACACCCACAAGCCACGCCCGCAGACCACACCAACAAACCACACTCACAAGTCATATTTGTAAATCACACCCACTTACCCCACCAATAAACAACGCCAACAAACATCACCCACAAGTCACACCCACAGACAACACCCACAATTCACACCCACAGACAACACCAACAAACATCACCCACAAGTCACACCCACAGACAACACCCACAATTCACACCCACAGACAACACCA
>NC_068994.1:13863351-13867493 GCF_001194135.2 Octopus bimaculoides
ACAATTCACACCTACAAACAATACCAACATGACAATATCACATACACAACCCCACATACACACACAAACCACACCAACAAATTTCACCCTGAAACTACACCTACAAAATACACCCACAAACGACCCGCAACCCCCACAAGCCACTCTCACAAACCACTCCAACAAACCACACTCTCAAAACCCAACCTATAAACCCCACCTACAAACCACACTCACAAACAGCACCTACTGAAATGAACTATATGAAATACTTCTTAGACATATCACGTGTACCTTCTGTTGCAGTTCCAAAAGACACAATTGGCAGAGCCATTAGAGTGTCAGATATAATTTGGCTCTCGATGTTGTAAGTTCAAATCCCGTGGAAGTCCACTTTGCCCTTTTTTTTTTCAGGGGTCAATAAATAAAGTACTAACCCACCAAGACTCTGGAATGGCGGAATTACTAAAATCTCGGTCAAGATGCCTTGTGGTACATGTTCCGGCTCTTCACGTTCTGTGTTCAAATTCTGCCTCGGGATTCGAATTCTGCTGATTACCAGGACTAGTCACCCAGCCAAGGGACCACATCTGAAGAATACAAGCTGCAAAGTATGATGAAGGACTACCTTCTGTCTGCTACAGTCAAGTGATGATACCGCCGCCACCACCGACAACGATAATAACGATGATGAGGAGGATGATTATAATGACGATGTTCTTGATGATGATGATGATGATGATGAAGATGATGACGTCGACGCTGGATAATGTGATCTAGAATCCCCTGCACATATACCGGCACTCTGTTGGTTACGATGCCAAGGGTTCCAGTTGACGCGATCAACGGAACAGCCTACTCGTAAAATTAACGTTCAAGTGGCTGAGCGCTCCACAGACACGAATACCTAGAGAGATTCTACGTTACACAGAATGTGACAAGGCTGACCCCTTTGAATTACAGGTACAACTTATTTTTGCCAGCCGAGTGGATTAGAGCAACGTGAAATAAAGTGTCTTGCTGAAGGTCACATCACGCCGATGGGAATCGAATTCACGACCTCACGATCCTAAGCCAAATACCCTAACAATTAAACCACGTGCCTTCATCCTGCACATATAAAAGAGACGGGACAACTGGAAATACCTTTGTTCATAGAACTGCTCCATCAGTGTTGATCAACGGAGGAACCTTTAGGTGATCTCTTGGTCTGTTAGAAATAGCAGCCAAATCTCCCTGGAACCATTATAGGAAAAGAAAAAAAGGAAAGTGACACGTCGGACAATACAATCTTAGATAACCGTAAAAGGATGTGACGGCAACCTTTGATCATAGTTCTGTCTGATAATGCCTAACTTGAGACTAAACAGCAGGCAACCAGAACAAAATACTAGCACCAAAATTAATAGTCGTAAGAGCGTAAGGATAAATACTTTGTGATGTTTGGTCCGAGTCTCTACGCTCTATGTTCAAATCAATACTGCCTTACACCCTTTCGGGGATTGATGAAATAAGTATCAGTTGAGCACAGGGATCGCTGTGATCAACTATCCCCCTGCCGCTAAAATTCAGGTCTTGTGTCTATTTTTAGAACGGTGAGCTGGCAGAATCGTTAGTACGCCTTGTAAAAAAATGCTTAGCGGCATTTCATCCGTCTTTACGTTATGAATTCAAATTCCGCTGACATCGACTTTTGCCTTTTAACCCTAACCCTAAACATGGTTTATGTAGATCGGTGGATCAGTCTTTGGATCATGCCAAGCTCTATTGGAACCGACTAATAACAATATCGATATCTACACAATTAGTTACAAAGAGAAAAACACAAAAGAAATGCAATAATCAACAACAATGGTAATAATTTGCATGTGGTCTAAAAACTCATTAATGGATTCACATCCAAAAAATGCAATGTATGAAAAGACGTGGTCATCCTACATAGCCTCTTTCAGCTATCTATCCATCTTTCCATTCTCCCAGTCACCTCTATTTTCCTTCTCATCTGTCCATTCCCCCTTTCTTTTCCTTTAATCCGTCCACCCATCTGTTTTCTGTGATCCATCCATCCTTTTCTTTTCGTCCTTGCATCCACCCACCTTTTACTTTGGTCCATCTATCAATCATCCATTTATTCATCCTTTTCCATCCATTTTTCTTTTTTTTAATCCACCCATTTTCGTTTAATCCATCCCGCCTTCTCCCTTAATCTACCCATCTATTCTTTCCTTTAATCCACCCATCCATCCTTTTCTTTCAATCTATCCACCCATCCTTTTCCTTTAATCCATTCATCCATTCTTTAACTTTAATCCATCCATCCGTTCGTTTTCTTTAATCTATCCATCAGTCCTTTTTCTTTAATCCATCAATCCATCCTTTCCATTTAATCCATCCATCCTGCCTTTTCCTTTAATCCAGTTGTTCATCCACCCATTATTTTCCTTCGATTTATCTACCCCTCCTTATATTTTTCACCCATATACCCATCCATGTAGTTTTCTTCTTTCCCGGCATTCTTTTCCTTCTCAGCCCCTAAGGTGGCGAGCTGGCAGAATCGTTAGTACGCCGGACAAACTGCTTAGGGGCACTTCTTCTTGCTTTACGTTCTGCATTCAGTTTCCACTGCGGCCAACTTTGCCTTTCATCCTTTCAGGGTCGATAAAATAAAGTACCAGTTGAATACTGGGGGGTCGATATAATCGACTATCTCTCTCCCACTAAACTTTCAGGCCTTGTACCTATAATAGAATCTTTCAAGCCTTGTACCTATAATAGAATGTTTCGTACCCTATTACTTCCTCCTACCGTCGCTACCACTACTTTCCACAAGCCTCACCACACACACAAACACACACACACATGTAAACACATACATATACAAACGTACACGCACATACAGTCTCATAACACACATGACAGTCGTGTGATCTGCCGTCGGTTATTTTGTTTTCTCTCTTATACAGGATTCTCTATGGAAACAAACTTGTTGATCTTCCACACGGCGTGTTCCGTGGTTTAACCTCATTACAATTACTGTGAGTATTCTATACAAGATTCACGTCCGTTTCTGGACGTTTCTCGCCGTTTCTGGTCGCTCTAGTCATTTTAACCCCGCCATTACTTCCTGGCTGTCCATAACAACATTTCCCTCCTCGCTAACCAACTGCTATCTGTATACTACTACTACTACTACTACTACTACTACTACTACTACTACTACTACTACTACTACTACAGATAATATTCATTTTAATTCTCCTACTACCACTTTTACTGCTAAATATCGCTGCTGTTTGCTGCTGCTCCTGTTGTCGCTGCTACTGCTGTTTTACTGTTGCTATCGTTGCCATTGCTGCTGCTGCTACTACTACTACTGTTACTACTACTATTACTATTATTACTATTACTACTAATATTTGTGGAGATACCACATTTCTTCTTTTCTTTGTCCTCTGCCTTCTTCGTCTAACTTCCTCTTCCTACTGCTAATACTATTACTACTAATATTTCCAAACATATCTCCACGTACGTGAATACGGCTTTATTTCATTGCATCAACCCATCTTCATTACTTTATTGCTTCCTTGTCATCATTTTGTGTCTTGCATTATTTTTATCTGATATTTTTTTACATTACATATACCACGATCTGAAGCAAAACATTTTTATCTACACCTGTTTCGATGACTCACACTAAAACATTGTCGAGCAAATAAATAAATTATTATCAATTATTAGCCATTAAATTAATTTAGTTAAACGATTTACATTCAACTAAAATAAACTAACCAAATTAATTTAATAACTACAATCAAGAAATATATAATTATTGTTTGGTTGACAATGTTTTAGTGTGAGTCATTGAAACAGCTACAAAGAAAATGAAATTTTTCAAATATCAATAAGATCGTTTGTTTTCTATTCTTCCAAGTCTTCTAATCTCAACATTCGCTTTAGCTCTTGTTAAACTTTTATTGCTATTGGTTTGTAGTTTAATGATATGTTAAAGAACTGAACGCGCACTCGACCCAAAACGGACCTGATACATTAGGTTGACAAAAAATCGTTACTTTAAAGTGCTGCTACTGAATATCTCTCGTTGAGCGATTTAGGAACATCAATGTTTCTATTATATATATATATATATATGTATATATATATAT
>NC_068994.1:13870585-13874370 GCF_001194135.2 Octopus bimaculoides
GACACAGAAGAGCCGGGGGTCATTCACCACAGGGGTGGGGACCCGGTGGGAGACGAGAAAATGCGAGACGTCGCTTTTGCATCCTCGACGTCTGATCTCTGCTTCCCGACGTCTGTTATTTTCCATCAAGTCTGTCTCCCTCGATGATGACATGCTGCCACTTTGACCCAGATGTTTGGGACAATGGAGCAGCGGAGGAGAGAGGCCTTGAGTTGGTCTCGAAAACAAAATTTGAGGGCTCTGCGTGGTCTGGTGCATGAGCTCCCACTCCCCACCCCACCGCCGCAAGGAGTAGTTGATGGGGGGTGAAATTAGTTTTAATGCAAGCAGAGAACGAAGAGGTCAGAAAGATCGCCTTACATCGGACTTGGTTAAAATATTTACGAAGCCCCTATTCACAATAATTCAATAAGCAACCAGAGTCCTAGTCAACATGTTGCCAGTCGTCTATGAGTCATTTATCAGAGGTTACAGATTAAAATTGGTTTCTATGACGTGGGAAGGAGACCAAAATCCTGACGTCTTTAGCAAAGAGTTAAAATGAACATCGGTGATGCTTCGCTCCATGCAGAAACTACAGAAGCTACTCAGAAGTATTGCAAGTTCTTCATCTTAATTCATTGCAGTGTCTCAGTGTCACAAGCATTTAATCCCTTAGTCTGAGTGGTACAGAGGGGATTGGATTAGTCTTCGCTTGCGAAAGGGTTCCATCTGCGTCTTCGTGCCACCCTGAGCTGATTTCAGCTGCCATGTCTATCTCCTTGGTGAATCGTAACAAGGGGAGGTTATTGAAAAGGTGTCGATAGTTTTAAAAACTCCGAGAAGTACATGGTTTAGAACGGTGGTTCTCAACCAGGGTCCATATGACCCCAGGAGGGGATCCATATAAAATTTTGCGGGTCCACGCAAGCAAAATAGTAAATTAAGGAGCCACTGTAGTATATTAAGAGTCCGTGAACAACTTTTTTCTTTAGACGTATTATTTATTACAAGAAACAGCTCGGTTTCTTTCTCTAACGGTTTATATAATCCAAACTACACAAGTGAATGTGTATAAAGCAATATGGGAATCTTGAAAAGAAGTACCTATAAAATAAGTTTTAAAATTTTGAGTGCTGATAGGGGTCCACCAGAGTGAAATAATAATCAAAGTGGTCCATAAGTAAAAAAAAATGGTTGAGAACCACTGGTCTAGTATATATATTCGTCCGTCAGCCTTGTAGACTAGTCACAGGATCAACTTCATAAGCCTCAGCTAGGATAAACAGCCTCTAGGCGTTTGGATGTCCTCAGTAGAGAATACTTCGTAACAAGTATCCAGTCGGGTTTCCGACACGGGGATTACCTTTCGCACTCCCCTACCTTCTATCTCTCTCTCTCTCTCTCTCCTTCTTTCTCTCTCTCTCCTTCTCTCTCTCTCTCTCTTTCTCCTTCTCACTCTCTCTCTCTCTCTCTCTCTCTTTTTTTTCTCTCTATCTCTATCTCTCTATCTCTCTATTTCTCTCTCTCTCTCACACACACACACCAACCACAAAAGCCCTGGGATGAGGTCCTGATGCCGCCATTCATCCACTGACTAAAAACCGAAGGCTAAACTATGAATGGCAAAATCGGTTAAGTGTCAGACAAAATTCATTATCCAGGGTGTCCACAAGGTCTGGGGTACATGGAGTAAATGAAATCATAACATAAACAATTAAATATAAGAAATAATAATTTCTTAAAGCATGTGTCAATCCCCATGTACCCAGACTTTGTGGACACCCTGTAGAATTTAGCCATGTCGTTTCTCCGTTTTCGACTTCGAATTTCGCTGGGGTTCGATTTACATAAGTACCAGTCAATTTATAATATTACAATACCCGACCACCACTACCCAACAACCACCTCAAGAATGTATTAAAAATTCTTACTACTACTACTACTACTACTACTACTACTACTACTACTACTACTACTATTACTGTTACTAATACTACTTCCACTAATATTCTTGTTACTACTACTACTACTACTACTACTACTACTACTACTATTGCTGTAATAATTATGGTTGCTATTAATGTTATTACTACTACTACTGCTGCTGCTGCTGCTACTACTGCTGCCGCCGCCGTTGCTCCCGTTGTTATTGTTGTTGTTGTTATTGTCGTTGTTATATTGCCAGCATATGTTCACCTTGCTGCTGCTGCTGCTGCTGTTGTTGTTGTTGTTTACGTCGTCGTCGTCGTTGTCTTTGTAAAATAATTTCCACAACTCTTTTCAAAATTTCATGGCGCTTCCTCATTATTGTCCCGCATTATAATGACCTTTCTTGAATTTTTTGTTTTGTTCTTTTGTCTATTTTTTTAGAAGATGGTGGGGGTATTTTTCTCTCTCTCTCTCTCTCTCTTTTTGAAATTTGTTAAAATCTCTCTAAGGAGATTGTTTGTATTTGTTTGTTTTTTTTGTCATGGCGTAGCTAAAGTATGTGGACCCAAGCAACTCAATTCAGTTTGCTGTCCCATCCAAGCATATACAGGCTTATAACAACAGACCCAAAAGCGCCACGCCCTACTTCCCACCCATAAAAAAAAAACATCCTACAGGCGGACCACCTCTTCAGAACTCCCTAACCCCCAGTTCACCCCCACCCAGGTGCGCTACTGAGTCACAGATTGTAAGTTAGAGAGAGAAAAAGAGAGACGCAGGAGAGAACATGGGTGGGGACATAATTACAGAAGTAATAGGACGAGAGAATGATAGTTTTGGCTAATAGAGTCAGAGGGTTCCATGCCAAACAGGAGGAGAAGTGGTAGTCTCAATCAGGTAAGTGAACTTTAGTCATTCAGATCTCTGTCCTCTTCATTTCCTCACATCCTTTACCGCACACACACACACACACACACACTGCGTTAGACAAAAGGCTTTGAAGCATTTATTCCGGCTCTTCAGGTTCCGTGTTCAAATTCCACTGAGATCAACTTTATCTTTCTGTTGTGTCGACGCCCCCAAGCGAAGAAGTAGGATCGCCCAAGAGACATATAAATAGAGGTAGTCTGACCGTGGTAGAGAAGTTCAGTGACCGTTGAGTAGTCGTCGTGTAGCGGTTGAGTAGAGATCATCCGAAGGTGCTAGATAGCAGTAGCTTGAGACATAACACTTTCATACTTTCAGAATGAAAGTGGGTGGCGCGTGACTTAGTGGTTATGATGTTAGACTAATGAAAGTAAGATTGTGGTTTCGATTCCTGGAGCAGGCGCTGAGTTCGCATTCTGAGTTCAAATACTACTGAAGTCAGCTTTACTTTTCATCCTTTTGGAATGAAATGAAGGTGCGTGACTTCGTGGTTGGACTCAAGGTCGTAAGATTATAGTTTCGATTCCTGAAGCAGGTGATACGTTCATGTTCTGAGTTCAAATGCTACTGGGTCGACTTTACATTTCCTCCTTTCAGAATGAAAGTGGAGGCGTGTGGCTTAATGCTTGGGATGTTAGACTCATTATCGTAAGATTGTGGTTTCGGTTCCTGGACTGGGCAACACATTATGTTCTTGAGCAAAACACTCTATTTCACGTTGCTCCAGTCTACTCAGTTGGCTGTGTGGAAAGTAGCTTGCTTACGGACCACATGGTTCCGGGTTCAGTCCCACTGCGTGGCACCTTGGGCAAGTGTCTTCTACTATAGCCTTGGGCCGACCAAAGCCTTGTGAGTGGATTTGGTAGATGGAAACTGAAAGAAGCCCGTCGTATATATGTATATATATGTATATGTGTTTGTGTGTCTGTGTTTGTCCCCCCCCCCCC
>NC_068994.1:13874389-13877626 GCF_001194135.2 Octopus bimaculoides
ATCGCTTGACAACCGATGGTGGTGTGTTTACGTCCCCGCAACCTAGCGGTTCGGCAAAATAGATCGATGGAATAAGTACTAGGCTTACAAAGAATAAGTCCTGGGGTCGATTTGCTCGACTAAAGGCGGTGCTCCAGCATAGCCGCAGTCAAATAAAGAACCTTCATCCAGCAATGTGGTGTTGAGCACTCATTTTCATTGTTTGATATCTCAGTATATGTATGAACATACGTGTCTATGATCTTGTAATTTAACGGTTCTGCAAAAGAGATCAATAGAATGAGTACCAGGCTTAAGAACGAAGTCCTGGGGTTGATTCCTTCGACTACAAATTCAAAGTGGTGCCCCAGCATGGCCGCAGTCTAATGACTGAAACAAGTAAAAGATAAAGGATAAAAGATATGGTAAATGTTTGTTTTTATGTTCAGTTATAATAAAAACAATTCTACATTGATCTGACGGGTTACTCTCTGACGGGAGGAGGAGGAGGAGGAGGAAATTGAAAGAGTGACAGAGATTATCATATGTTGTGTTTCAATCGATCAAAAATATTGATGACCAATCAATGTGCATATAATAATAAACATTGATGCCAACAAGTTTTTTTCAATGTTTAACCACAAATAAGCGTCATCTCTCTTTTCTTTTCTTTCTTTTTTTTTTTTCCTTTTTCTATCCATCTCTTCACAGGTTACTCAATGCTAATAAAATAAATTGCATTCGAGAAGACACCTTTGTTGATCTTGGGAATCTCAATTTACTGTGAGTATCTTATGAATATTTATAAAGATGTGTGTATATGTCATCATCGTCGTCATCATCATCAACATCATCATCGTCGTCGTCGTCGTCGTCGTCGTCGTCGTCGTCATCATAATCATCATCATCATCGTCGTCGTCATCTCACCATCATTGGCATCATCATTTAACGTCCACTTTTCCATGGTTGCATGCTCCTGTTTAAGATAGATGTTTCTACTGCAGGATGCACTCCTCGTCTCAGCCGCAACTGCACCTGTTTGATACGTAAAACATGAACAATAAGTAACTTTATGCCAGTCTGATTTTATGGCTGCACATGTATTAGCGGCATTAATGGACACGTCACACACCACCCCCATGAGAATTTGCTTTACCAAAGAAACATGTAGGTCTTTAGTGTAAATGGGAAGAGAAGAAGAATGGGAAGAGAAGAAGAATGGGAAGAGAAGAAGAATGGGAAGAGAAGAAGAATGGGAAGAGAAGAAGAATGGGAAGAGAAGAAGAATGGGAAGAGAAGAAGAATGGGAAGAGAAGAATGGGAGAAAAAAAGGTTGCTGATGAGAGGGAACTGGTTTGGTTTTTCCATTGTTAGTGTTTTTCTTTACAATGACTCGTTGTATTTCAGATCTCTCTATGACAACAAGATTGAAAGTCTTTCCAATGGAACATTCTTGCCATTGAAGAATATACAAACTCTGTAAGTTGCATCTTTGTATTTTTATAGAATTTCTTTTACCCTTTCATAACTAAATATTTTTACACATAGAAATCGTTTTTAATGGTGTGAACTGTATATAAGAGTATTTTTATAGAATTTCTTCTACCCTTTCATAACTAAATATTTTTACACATAGAAATCATTTTTAATGATGTGAACTGTATATAAGGGTATTATTATAGAATTTCTTCTACCCTTTCATAACTAAATATTTTTACACATAGGAATCGTTTTTAATGGTGTGAAGTCAAAGTAGATGAAGCTGTATATAAGAGTGAAAATATTTGGCTAAAAAACCCCTTGAATGGAAATGGTCAGAGGTTGCCCTAGGTGGTTAAACCTATATCATTTGTGTTATGTTTATAGAAGTTGCGGGTTCAAGTCTCACGGACAGCTTTTGACATATTATTCCTCCCAGGGTCTTTTTTATTAAGCCAATATATACACACTATTATTTAAAGCTTTATCTAAGTGGATAAGCTGGAAGGATTGTTACTACACTGGACAAAATGCTTATCGGCATCTCTTCTGGCTTTATGTTCTGAGTTCAAATTCTGCTACGGTTGACATTACCTTTCATCGTTTTGGAGTCAATGAAATAAGAGGAAATATCCTCTTGGGGTTAAAAAAAAATTAGTAGAGTTCTCTCAAACAGACAGTCATGTTAAAGTGGCTACAAATATTACTTGTCAGTACAACTACTGCGTTGATCTCTCAAGTGAAATTTTAGAACTACCATTTTTGCTTACATATATATATATATTAGTTGGAATTTACAAAAAAGAAAACAAAAGACGAAGACAGGTGTGTAAACAACAAACAGGTGTATTAATTTAACGTTCGGGAAGGTGAGAATGTCTTTTACGTTTCGAGCCTACGCTCTTCAACAGAATGGAGCATGAGGAAATAAAAAGAGAGAATAAAAAAAGCTTTAGTGGCTAGCGGTCAATCATGGCGATATATATATATATATATTTATATATATATATATATTATATACGTATATGTATATGAATATGAATATGAATATGTGTATGTGTGTGTGTGTGTGAGAGAGAGAGAGAGAGAGACAGACAGACAGACAGACAGACAGACAAACAGACAGATAGATAGAGAGGTGTAAATATGTATTATTCTGTTCTTATTTCTTCTCTATTCTTCTCTCTCGCTTTTTAAACTAAATATCATTACACCACCATTAACCATTGCTAATCTCTCAGGCATCTAGCTCGCAATCCATTCATCTGTGACTGCAATCTGCGCTGGCTGTCTGAATATCTGCACAACTATCCAGTGGAGACTAGTGGTGCTCGCTGTGAGAGCCCACGCCGCATGCGCAGGAAGAAGATAGGCAATATCAGAGGAAGCAAGTTCAAGTGCAAAGGTCGGTAGTCTCTGATTTTCTCTTTCCTTTATTTGTTTCATTTGCTTCTTTTTAAACAGTTCGAGGTTTACTGCTTCGTTTTTAACTTTTATTACATTCAGTCACTGTGGCCATGCTGAGGCACCCACCGCCTTCGAGGGTTAACTCAAACAAATTGACCCACATATTCATTTTATAAAGGTTACTGCTTATTCTATTGGTTCTCTTAGGCTAAACTGCTGACAGACATGAACTGACCAACACTAGTTTTCAAGCTGTGGAGTGACAAACACAAACACAAAGTTTCACGTGCACAAACACACACACATTAATAGTTAGTGAATGCCACCTATTAATCCCCTCCATTTTCTTATTGCTATATATATATATATAT
>NC_068994.1:13880080-13881452 GCF_001194135.2 Octopus bimaculoides
AAAATACAAGCATACATACATAACATACCTACATGCATACATACATATATACATGCATACACACATACATAACATACATACTTAACACACATGCATACATACATACATACATACATACATACATGCATATACATGCATATACATGCATACATAAATACATACATGCTTGCATACATACATACATGCATAAATACATAACACGCATACATATATACATACATACATACAAGCATACATACATAACACACATATATACATACATACATACATACAGCTCCCTTGAAACATACATATCCACTCTTTTCTAATTGTTCCAATCTGTTTACGAACAGGGACCTCAAGAATAACAAAATCACCCATATTGAGGATAATGCTTTCAGCAACCTCAATAATCTCCAGGAACTGTGAGTACTTTTTACCAACCATTTCCTTCTTTAGTTTACCTGTTTTGCTTCTTTTTCTTTTCTTTTTTTTTTCTTTTTATATATATATATATATATATTATTGCTTTTTTGCCACCAAGATTTTCTGGAGCTAAGCTAAAACACACCACAGAAATACACATATACACACATACACAATGAAATTCCTTTATCACAACTTCAGTTTTACACTGCTGCAATCACAAGCGTTTACATGCCTGACGAGTGTGATAGCATGAAACTCAAATTGCGAGGTGGTATTTTACTTTCCATTCTATTATGTGCATGTATATATGTATAGAAACACTCATTTATATATAGAGAGAACTGTTAATCCTGTCTCTACTCATCACACGAACTTCTGGACTCTCTACCTTTTTTCATTCTGGACTTATTTATTCTGGACTTTTTTATTCTGAACTTTGCACTCTCCGGCTGCACCCCTCCTGCCTACGGATTACACTGTACCTATCTATCTATCTATCTATCTATCTATCTATCTATCTATCTATCTATCTATCTATCTATCTATCTATCTTTAGCCTGAATATTAGATAACTGCACAGTTATCTATACACCTTTCAGAGATGGCAAGTATGGAAAAAGTCTCTGTATTTTTTTTCCATACCTGCCATCTCTGAAGATCACATAGTGTAACCTAATTATGCTGTTATCTAATATCTGGTTACCTACAACCCAATGCAAAACTGACTAGTTAGACCAGTTGAAATGGATCTGTAATATTGTATGTATATATCTATGTGCATGTATATAATGTAATACTTTTATATTTCATAGTATTCTCACGGCCAACAAACTGACCAAGGTTAGTGTAGCTACCTTCAAAGGATTGACAAATTTAAGGATACTGTAAGTATGATTATTAAACATATATACATATTTACGTGTATATATATATATATAACAATATATATATATATATATATATA
>NC_068994.1:13882312-13884963 GCF_001194135.2 Octopus bimaculoides
AAATGGATGCCCATCACAACATTTACTTTCATGTAATTGTGATAGAGTTATACCTCCTTTACACACTAACCAAAATTCTCTCTCTCTCTTTCTCTCTCTCTCTCTCTCTCTCTCTCTCTTTCTCTCTCTCTCTCTCTCTCTCTTTCTCTTCCTTACTCTCCCTCTCACTTTTTTCTCTCCCCCACTTTCTTTTCTCTCTCTCTCTCTCTCTCTCTCTGTCAATTTGACAGAGGGAGTGAACTATGTACAGAACATACATTTAATCATCATCATCATCTTTTAATGTCAGTTGTCCATGCTGGCATGAGTTGAGCATAAGTTTACCAGGGCTGGTAAACTGAGGGACTGCACCAGACTCCAGTCTGATTCAGCACGGTTTCTACAGCTAGATGTCCTTCCTAATGTCAACCACTCCAAGAGTGTAATGGGTGCTTTTACCTGACTACAATTTACTTGGTTTGAAGGGTCTTCTACCAAGCACAGCATATTGCCACTACAAACAGTTCATCTGTGGATTATTCAGCAAGAAATTGTAGAATTGTCTGTCTCAGACTCAAGAAACTACCAAGAATAACATTTTGAAGACCTCATTGTTTGGCTTAGTTCATTGTTTGTAGAATTCTTAACTTCCAGTACATGAGTAGTAAGGAATGCTCAATTCACAACATTGATGGCTCAAATTTATATGAGACGACCACTATCAGCAAAACTATTTTCATTCAGTTGTGTCTGGGGAGAGTCATTTTCTTTTTGTGCCTTATAATTTAATAGACTCACTGGTAAAATTTCCACTTATTTCTTATTTTTATTTTCCTAAAATTTTCGTTGCGTCTTGCAACCTTTTCTTGAAAAAGTCTTAAAAAGTCTTGGAAAAGGTTGCAAGACGCAACAAAAATTTTAGGAAAATAAAAATAAGAAATAAGTGGAAATTTTACCAGTGAGTGTGCTAAATAATAAGGCACGAAAAGAAAATGACTCTCCCCAGACACAACAGAATATACTTCAACACACAAACTCACATAAAGAATCTTGCAAACCAAATCCAAAAACGAAATATTTTCATTCAAATACAGGTAGTAGTTTTAGTGGTATACCTTTTTATTTCCATTTTACTCAGGACTGACCTTCCAGATTCATTTATATTTTCGATTCCCATTTATTTCATGCTTTCCTCATTTCTTTTACTTTGACCATTTTCTAGGAATTTAATGTCCAATCCATTCAACTGCAACTGTCACTTGGCATGGCTGCCATTGTGGCTAAAAAGCAAGAACTTCGTAACTGGACACTTAACATGCCTGACACCTCACAATCTTAAAGATGCACCCATCATTAGCCATAAGGCATCGGACTTCGTCTGTGAAGGTAAGGGACCATAAAAACCTAACTGGTTCGTTTGTAATAACTGATTCCCAATCCTCATCCATTTTGGTTAATATATCATCAACAATCATCATCATCATCATCATCATTGTCGTCGTCGTCATCATCATCATTTAATATCTGTCTTACATGCTGAGCTGCATCAGGCTTTATAGTCTGCTTTGGCTTGGTTTCTACAGTTAGATGCTCGGATCCTTCTGATTTGGAGGGCACCATTTTTTATTCATGTTTTATATAGTGTGTTTTCTACCGAAACACTTTCAAACTTCGTATACTTGTATATTTTGTGTTATAGAACAGATAAAAAAATGTTGTATTCGAAGTTATTTCATATAAAAAAAAAAAAATTGTCGTATTTCGGTGATTTCAACCAATCACTGACGTCTATTGAGGTGAAAACAATTACTGCTATGGATTGTCAACAAAACGTTGTGGTGGTGTAATGGGATCTATCTATTTATCCCTTTCTCATCTATACTTATTGTTTATTGTCTTTGCAGCAAATCTAAATGTTGAGATGGGATGCAATGTTGCAAAACCAACCTGTTGTCCATCTGCTGCTATGGGTAAGTTTTTATTGCAATCATTTTTGTTTTTTGTATGAAACTAATGATGTTGACTGGTGATCCATCACCTTCCTCTCCTCCTCATCAAATACACACAGAAATACTCACATTACTTGCTTGACCTTCATACTGGTAAAAAAGGATAAACATTCTTCTGTTGTACATCCACTTATGCTAAGAATGAATTTGATCAGATAAAATACTTGAATAGTCTTGACAATTAATTCTGCCATAAAGGGAAACCATTGGTCTGACAGATTTCCAAGATATTGCCCCACCAGATCATCGCAGATCCTCCTCCATGTTTAAAAGTTGGAAGAAGGCAGTTTTGATCAAATGCTTCTTTTGGCTGTCTCCACAACAAGACAAATAACACAAAGAACGATCCTTCATCAGTTGTCGGATGTTTTTCTAATCCATATTTCGAACATTTCACAACAAGATACGCCTTCGATAAAACAATTGCTCCTGCAAAGCAAATTAAATAAAATTTGGGCATTTGCGGAGGGTCAAAATTGGTGACAAAAACAGGACAGTGAAAACAAACAGGAAGGGCTGGCATTATAAATAAGATAGTGGTACAACAATGTAGTGGAGGTGCATTGGCCCAGCGGTTAGGGCAGCAGACTCAGAGTCTTAGGATTGTGGTTTCGATTCCCAGACCGGCGTTGTGAGTGTTTATTGAGCAAAAACACCTAAGGT
>NC_068994.1:13888249-13888695 GCF_001194135.2 Octopus bimaculoides
CCCCTGCATTATTCCCTCTTCAAAAAAAACTCGTACAAACACACCACCCCTCTTACATACATATTTACCCACCATACTCTTGCTGCATCACATCTCACTTGGCTTTTTTTGAAGCAAAGGTACATAACTCTTCCTATATCCCACATTTAATTGTCTCTTACGACTTCATTTTGCCCTCCCAACAGCACCCACTAAACAAATATGACACTCCAATAACAGAGAGCAATCACCATATCTTCTCCATAACTGCCATCTTTGAAGACCACATGTATTAGATAACTATTTAGTTATCTAATATCTGTTGCCAAATCAATTGGTCAGATTGTTTGTAATGGATCTATAATAGTGCATATATCAACCCTATATTGACAAATATACAAGTGTCTATTTTTTATGATCACAGATTCTTAGACAACTATATATATATATATATATATATATATATA
>NC_068994.1:13889447-13894849 GCF_001194135.2 Octopus bimaculoides
ATATATATATATATATATATATATATATATATATATATATATATATAGTGTATGTATGTATATGCACATACATTAATATACATATATATGCATACACATACACACACACATATATATATATGAATTTATATATGTATATATGTACGTATATATACACACATACCTTAATATATATATATATGTATACACATACACACACACACATGCACACACGCACATGCACATATATATATATATATATATATATATATATATTCACTATGTGAGTTATTTATTTTCTCCTTCTCTCTCTCTCTCTCTCTTATTACCATTATTATTTTTATTATTGTTGTTGTTGTTATTTTTATCATTATTATTATTATCATTATTATTATTATTATTATTATTATTATTATTATTATTATTATTATTATTATCATCATCAAATTACAAAGGAGGTGGTAGTGGTCGTGGAGGTGAACATTGAAATGCGACAAAGTTTCAGTGATCTTGAGTTTATATCAAAGAACAGCTCATAAATTTGATGTTATTTTAGTGATTAATATAGATATAAAATAATGCTTGACTGATTCCTACTTTCATTAATTAAGGCTAAGAGCTGGCTGGTTAGGATCATTGGAAGTTCTTTGGTTATGAATCCCAGTTCAAGATAAGACCCAAGTGCTCACTATTAATACTAAATAGTTTGAGATCAATTAGGGCTGCAGCTAAGATTTTTTTTTCTAGAGCCCTCAGACTTATAAGGCAGGTTACCCAGATCACAACGGTGCCTCTAAACAGGACACCAGTCCATTACAGGATTCAAGGCCAACAATTTTGAAGGGAGGGGACAAGCTGATTACATCGATCTCACTTATTTGACGCTACTCTATGTTATTGACTCAGAAATGATGAAAGACAAAGATGGCCTCAGCAAAATTTGAACTCAGAATGTAAAAAGCAGAAGAAATGCCACTAAGGATTCCGTCCCAATGCGTTAACAGTTCTGCTAGGCCCCAGCTCACTACCTTGGAGCTAAGATTGCACAACCATTATAGCCCTTACTTCTTGGTTTGGTGTCTCTTAACATTCTGAATTTAAATCATGTCAAGGTCAATTATGCCTTTTATCCATAAAGGCGCCAGTCAAGTACTAAAGTCGATAATATTTACTGAACCTTTCCTTCAAATTTATGGCCTTGTACCCATAAAAAAATAAAGAAAGTACCATCAGCATCATCATCATTATCATTTTTATCATCATCATCATTATGGAACTTGTGCCAGTGGCACATGTAAAAACATTCGAACGAAGTCGTTGCCAGTGCCGCTGGACTGGCTCCTGTGCAGGTGGCATGTAAAAAACACCATTTTGAACATGGCCGTTGCCAGTACCGCCTGACTGGCCTTCGTACCAGTGGCACGTAAAAGCACCCACTACACTCTTGGAGTGGTTGGCGTTAGGAAGGGCATCCAGCTGTAGAAACTCTGCCAAATCAAATTGGAGCCTGGTGTGGCCATCTGGTTCGCCAGTCCTCAGACAAATCGTCCAACCCATGCTAGCATGGAAGGCAGACGTTAAACAATGATGATGATGATCATCATCATCATCACCATTATTTTAATTAAGGCAGAATTGTCAGTGCATTGGATAAAATCCTTAGCGGCATTTTGTCCATCTTCACGTTCTGAGTTCAAATTCTGCTGAGGTCAACTCTGCCTTTCATCTTTTCAGAGCGCATAAAATAAAGTACCACTTAAGTACTGGGTCTGATACAGTCAACTAACCCCTTTTCACTAAATTTACTGGCTTTGAGCCAAACTTTTATATTATTATTATTGTTATTATTATGGTGGCAAGAGACAGTGAGCTGGTAGAACTGTCAGTACACAGGACAAAATGCTGTCCTTATGTTCTGAGTTCAAATTTCAGCAAGGACAACTTTGCCTTTGATCCTTCTGGGTTGATAAAATAAGTACCAGTTGAGCACTGGGGTCAATCTCTTCCATTTATGGGTCTGTAGCCCTGCTGGGCCTGTATAAGAACTTATTTCTTTTTGCTGGTATGACTGTTGCTGTTGTGGTTGTTGCTGTTGTTGTGATTGTTGTTGTTGTTGTTGTTACTGTTGTTGTGATTGTTGTTCTCGATATTGTTACTATTCTCATTGTTGCTATGGTTGTTGTTGTTGTTGCTGTTGCTGTTGTCAGTGTTGTCATCATTGTAGTTGCTATCATTATTACTCTCAGTGTTGTTGTTTTTGGTGTTGTTGCTGCTGTTGTTGTGTTGTTGTTGTTTCTCCCCAGGCTGACCTTCATCCAACAGACTTATATGATGAAAGAAATCCTAGTAGAGACCTTTCCATTCTTTTATAGGAAGGTAATGGAAGCAGGTACATAGGACTATATTATTCAACAAGTTTCCTTCCCTTATTTACAAAGGTAGAGTGCATTGTGAGGATGACCTGGCTGCTATTTCTTGCATGTAATACTTAAGGCTCCCTACTTAAAGTTTGATCACTGGTTTGCTTCTTCACACAGAAGCCACTCCAGCTGTGACCGTCCCATTTTTTTATAGTGAGGTGTTAGAAGTAGGCCACATTATGCATTGAGTTCCTTCTCCATTATTTATGACCAGAGAATGTGATGTGAGGATGACTTGGTTGCTATTTCATACATGTGGCATATCCACATAGAGAGAGGTTCCCTCCTCAAGTATTAAAGCTTCAACATTGATCTGTTTCTTCATACAGAAGCCACATATTTTACAAATACAGACAGCTGTCACTCATGAGTGAATATGACTCTGCAACATGTATCATGCTTTTGCTAATTGTTTTAGACGCATATGTATTTGTGAGCAGACATAGACACTCTCTTGGCAAACGTACAAGGTGGTATCAAAAAGTCTCTGGACTAATTATATTTAATAGAAAATAACATATTTACCAAAGTTTTAACATCGTCTCCTTTGAAATAGTCACCGTGCTCGACAATACACCGGTCCCAGCATTCCTATCACTTTTGGAATCCAGCCTGAAAGTCGTTTTCCATAAGCAAGTCAAGGACCTGCCGTGATTTGTCCTGGGTCTTGACAACGGTGTTAAAATGGTAACCTTTGAGCTGCATTTTCATCTTGGGGAAGATGAAAGTCTACAGGTGCTAAATTTGGTGAATACCATGATATTTTTGGTGAGAAACTCAAGAGTGAGGAAAGCTTGGTGATAGAGTGCATTGTCGCCATAAAGAATCCAATTCTTCACGCTCTACAGATCCAGTCACTTTCACCAAATGCCTTGCTCAAGAACTCAATGCATCACCCAGTTCAGGAATTGAACCCACAATATTATGATCATGAGTCCATCATCATAACCACTAGGCTGCATGTCTTTGTCTCCGCTGGCAGTGTTGGTGGCAAGGTGGAAGTGGATGATGGTGTATCTGGTGATTCAAAAGGCACAAATGTGTGGTTAAGAAGTTAAGAAGCTTGCTTTGCAACCACATAGTTTCTGGTTCAGTCCCACTGCATGGTACCTTGGATAAGTGTCTTCTACTATAGCCCCAGGCTGACTAATGCCTTGTGAATGAATGGAAACTGTGTGGATGCCCACCCTCTGTGTGTGTGTGTGTGTGTGTGTGTGTGTGTGTGTGTGTGTGTGTGTATAAGTCAAGCAGTGATGACAGTTGATCTTATAACACTCATTACAACTACTTCTGCTGCTGTTGTTGTGGTTGTTGATATTGCAGTTGTTGCTGTTGTTGTTGTTGTTGTGGTTAATGTGCTGCTGTTGTAAGCGTTTATTTTTATTTTTGCTGTTATTGATGTTATTGTTCATTTGGTTTTGTTACAGTCGTCGTCGTCGTTGTTGTTGTTGTTGTTGTCATGGTACTGCTGCTGCTGCTGTTTTACTTTCATGCCTGTGTAGAGTCCCTTGGTGACTGACCCAGACCAAAGCTAGGAAAGAGGAAGGCATGTTGTAGAGTGTCACAGAGAACCCAGACTTCATTGCATTTAATAGCAACAAAGTTACTTCCCCCTTTTCTCATTCTCTGTTTCCTGTTCAACAGATTAGTTTCAATTTCATTAAAGGTAAAAAAAAAATGGACCTTGCAGTGTTTTTGTGCAGGCAAAATCAGTATAAGTAAGTGTGAGTGGAAGCTGGCCTGTTGAATAACTGAATTACTGATACTATGCATCCAATAGGCTCTTGCACACTCACTGGTTACTCAGTATCACTCACAAGGCAATTTGTAGCTATGGTAAATACTACCACTGCTTACTTACACTTGTGGGCCATTCCATAAAGTGGTACCAACATATAATAAAACAAGACTAAATTTATGATAATCAAGCAGCATTATTAGAGTGTATTTTGTGTGTACAAAGAGAGGTATAATTGGTCTAGTTAAGTTTAGACCGCTGCGTAGGTTATTGTCATTGACTCTGTTTCCAATATAGTGGTTCAGTTATTATTATACTTAGTGGTATTACTAGTGTTGAATGCAGAGCAAATGTAGGAAAAATTACAATAAACACAAGTTTATATTATTAGTTCCTACGTATGTTTCACCATTGTGGCTACTTGGAACCTTGCATCGGATGCTCAAAGAGTATTTGAATGCTTCTCTCTGTAACTTAATGCGATAAAGTGTTCCCTGATGATTGTGTTCTGGTTAAGCATCCAAATGCACCTGGAACAGCCAATGCAGGATTCCAAACACCCATAATGGTGAACCGTACATAGGAACTAATAACTCTTTCTACTGTAGGCACAAGGCCTGAAATTTTACAGTAGGGGTTAGTCAATTACATCAACCCCTGTATTCAACTGGTACTTATCTTAACAACCCCGAAAGGATGAAAAGCAAGGTTGACCTCAGTGGAATTTGAACTCAGAACATAATGACAGATGAAATATTGCTAAGCATTTTGTCCAGAATGCTACTAATTCTGCTAACTAACCACTATAAGTAGGAACTAATAATATAAAGTTGTGTTTATCGTAATTTTTCCTGTATGACTAGTAGATAAATCTATAAGATATACCAGCAGATTCAGTCGTATTTATGACCAGCTTTCAGCCAAAAAAAAAATGCCATCAGATAGTGTCCCAACTTTCCTCAGGTACTTTGACCCTAAACCTTAACATCCTCCAGTTGGCAGGTCAGCAGTAATGGCCAGTCCCTACCCATCTTCTCTCTTCCCATAGTATTAAGAATATAATATAAAAATGTCTAAATTTTACCCACTTTGTAAACAATTTCAGAATAGGAGGAGACAGAAAGGAGACTTGTAGGGGTCTTTTTCCCTGACTGTTTTCTGTACCTCACCCTGCTGCCACCACCACCACCATCACCACCACCACCACCACCACCACCACCACTACCACCACCTACCTGTGCACGCAATACTGTTTACAACCTTCC
>NC_068994.1:13896633-13897858 GCF_001194135.2 Octopus bimaculoides
GTTAAATGACTGAAACAAGTAAAAGAGTAAAAGAGTAAAAGGGTATCATAAATCCACAATTCACTAAATGTTTTGAGGTTTTTGCACTAACCTTCAAAAGTGTATGCCCTTAACACCAGGATCAACTGCCCATTGAAATTAATGTAAAAGTGGAACCTTTATTGGTGATTTCATCTTAATATGCTGCTTACCACTGGATAACTCTCATGTATTTTACATACACACACACACACATATATATATTCTTTTACACTTTTACTCTTTTACTTGTTTCAGTCATTTGACTGCGGCCATGCTGGAGGACCGCCTTTAGTTGAGCAAATCAACCCCAGGACTTATTCTATCAGTCTCTTTTGCCGGACAGCTAAGTTACGGGGACGTAAACACACCAGCATTGGTTGTCAAGCGATGTTGGGTGGGGGGACACAGATACACAAACACACACACACATATATATATATACATATACATATATACGACAGGCTTCTTTAAGTTTCCGTCTACCAAATCCACTCACAAGGCTTTGGTCGGCCCGAGGCTATAGTAGAAGACACTTGCCCAAAGTGCCACGCAGTGGAACTGAACCCAGAACCATGTGGTTGCTAAGCAAGCTACTTACCACATAGCCACTCCTGCGCCTATATATAAGTAATAATTTCATATTCAGGTATACACCTTGTAGTATGCTACTTAAAGCCTGTTCACAGTGTCTGGTTACCTAATGTCATCAACAGTATGGAAGTGTATGCCACTGGATTTACTTCAGGAATTCCTATTCGTCTGTAGAGTTTATAAAAATATGTCTCTCGTGTAGACAGATATAGAAATAAGTGAAACGGCAAATAGAAAATGAGGTACCTTTTGATAAGTCACCTGAGGAGACACCTCTGCACCTATGATGTACAACAGTTGTTTGTATAGCATCTTGCCTGCAAGGTAGCAATTCCCAATGGCTCAAAATAATTGTAGTGAATAGTCTCATGAATTCCGTTTCCTTTCTCTTACACAGACATATGTATATTTAAGCATATATGGCTGTGTGGTAAGAAGCTTGCTCCCCAACCACATGGTTCTTGGTTCAGTCTCACTGCATGGCACCTTTAGCAAAGTGTCTTCTACTATAGCCTTGGACTAACTAAAGCGTTCTTAGTGGATTTGGTAGATGGAAACTGAAAGAAGCCCATCGTATATATATATCATGAAATCTGGATGACCATTGACTCTT
>NC_068994.1:13898796-13907909 GCF_001194135.2 Octopus bimaculoides
TATATATGCTATTTTTGCTGTTATTTATTGATTTGCTGTATTAATACATCCTTACTTTTTAATTTTTCTTTTCTTTCTTTGTGGTGCACGATTGTATACATATGCTTATATATCGTACAAAATGTAGTATATTGGAGCACTTGTGTTTTATTTTATGTTATTTTCTTGTGCCTTTTTCGCTTCTTCAGTTTATTATTTATATTGTACGTTGTAGTCTACATCTATTCCACTATAATGTAAGCTTGTTGCAAATGCATCGTGAGTCTTTGAGGTTCAGTAATTGATGAATGGCCAAATAACAGTATGAAGTTTATAATACACGTTCCTTCAGTTAAATTGATATATTATTACTTTAGACGTTTAGATAACTTAACAGCTTGTAGTTTATTATAAGGTTTCTTGTTGGTGCTACAATAAATATTGCTTTTATCTCTCTGACATACTTAACATATATGTATTAAATATGTCATATTGATAAAGATTTTACTCTGGGGCTATTTCTGTTGCATAATTCAAATATAAATGTTGCTTTATTTTTAACCAGGTAGTGATTAAGAAAAATTTTTAGAACATTGGAAAAATGCCTTGTGGTATTTGTTTCAGCTCTTTATGTACTGAGTTCAAATCTCACTGAAGTCAGTTTCACTTTCCATCAATTCAGGAGTGAGAAAATATATGCTGTAGTAGTAGTAGTAGTAGTAGTAGTAGTAGTAGTAGGGGGTAATGATTGTGTTGGTCGTGGGGGTGGTGGTTGTGGCTGCAGCAGTGGCAGTATTAGTGGTGGAAGTGTGGGGTGGAGTACGTTAGGGCAGCAGTAGTAGTAGTAGTAGTAGTAGTAGTAGTAGTAGTAGTAGTAGTAGTAGTAGTAGTAGTAGTAGTAGAAGTAGTGGTGGTAGTAGTAGTAGTATCAGGAGGAGGAGGAGCCTAAAATTTGTTGGTATCTTACTCTATGAACACCTTGAAGTACCCAATGGTATGTCCAGGGAAAGAGAGATCCACACCAACAACAACTGGTTGGTATTTGATTGCAGCTGAGCAGACTGGAGACACATGGCCTAGTGGTTAGAACATCGTGCTAATGATCATGAGATCATGGGATCATGGTTTCGATTCCTGGACTGGGCAGTGCATTGGTTTCTTTGAGAAAAACACTCCATCTCGTGTTGCTTTGTGATCACCTCTAACATCTGATGTGTGGTACACTCTGCACCTATTCAGGTAATGTCGATTTGATGGAGAGAGTGATCTAATGTATAGTACAAACATTTGATCACTATAAACAAATCTGTTGCATGGTCGCTCAGCAAGAAAATGCTCACCTGTCAGCTATGACAGGAGATTCCATGAAACTGTAGTAACATGAAATGATGTGACTTGCTCAAGCACACAATTCCCTTCCTAAGCCAGGAATTGAACACATGACTTCATTATCATAAACCAAGCATGCTAACTACTATGCCATGTGCCTTAACACCTTGAGGTGTGAATGCTATAAAACAAAGATGTCAGCTCCAGGTGAGCTGAGAATATAATGCAGATGGCCTCCTGATTCAGAGGCAATTCATTGCATTGTTACCATGTATTTAACCCATATATGCCCATAAAAAATATAAAGTCTTAAATTTTCACTGTATATAGATTAAACGTTACGGTAAACTTTCACCATCTGGAGATGATGGACAGTATGCAACTGTTAGTTATGGGTGTCACCTACCCACTGAACATTTCATATTCTTAGTCAGATGCTTCCCAGCGAGTTCATGTCCAAACAAGTTGGAGCAGGTTTTGTCCAGCAAAAACGCAACCAGGGGTACATATAGGTTTAATATCCATGTGGAGGTGTGTGGTTAAGTGGTTAGGTTGTTGGAATCATGACATTGAGATTGTAGTTTTGCTTCTTGGACCAGGCAACACGTGTTCTTGAACAAAACCCTGCATTTTACATTGTTCCAGTCTACTCAGCTACCAAAAATGAGTAGCCCTGCTATGGACTGATGTCCCATCCAGGGAAGAATATATACACCACACCACAGAAACTGGGAAAAATACCCCTATAAGTCTATATTACTTGGGAAGGATCTCTCTCTCTCTCTCTCTCAATTCTAATTAATATCCATAGACGTAGGAGTGGCTGTCATAGACGTAGGAGTGGCTGTGTGGTAAGTAACTTGCTTACCAACCACATGGTTCCAGGTTCAGTTCCACTGCATGGCACCTTGGGTAAGTGTCTTCTACTATAGCCTTAGGTCATCCAAAGCCTTGTGAGGGGATTTGGTAGACGGAAACTGAAAGAAGCCCGTCGTATATATGTATATATATGTATGTGTGTGTGTGTGTGTGTGTGTGTGTGTGTGTGTTTGTGTGTCTGTGTTTGTCCCCCCCAACATCACTTGACAACCGATGCTGGTGTGTTTACGTCCCCTTAACTTGTTGGTTCAGCTAAAGAGACAGATAGAATAAGTACTAGGCTTACAAAGAATAAGTCCTGGGGTCGATTAGTTCGACTAAAAGGTGGTGCTCCAGCATGGCCACAGTCAAATGACTGAAACAAGTAAAAGAGTATAGGAAAGGTAACAACAAGGCCTTTCACATTTGACAACACATAAAAATAAAGAGGACGCTTTCTACCTGGTCAAATGAACCTAATATTTAATATAACACTTTCCCACTTTGACTGTATTTTATATACTTGTATTTCCAGAGACCTCAGCTACAACCAGATTGAAACTCTGCCGGATTATGCTTTTGCCAACCTTTCTCATATGTCAACTCTGTAAGTCAGTCATTGTTTTTGTTTCTTTCATTTATTACTAACTGTTCTTCTATTATTCTTGTAGGTATATTCTTACTTCTATTATTCTTGTAGGTGTATTCCTCCACTGAATTACTATTTTCTCTCCTCTTCTGTGAGATTCTGGACAAATATATATATATATATATATATATATACATTTCCAATTTATATATATATATATATATATATATATATACTCAAATATATAAAAACACTACACTCATTATTATATTAGGAGATTTTCAAGCATAGAAGTCAACATAGTATATAGTGTAACCATGTCATGTAAATATATAAATTTTGTGACTTACTTACCAAATCCTGTTGCATTTTACTTGGAATTTTGGGTCCTCCAAAGTTGTCTTGGTGTATAAGTCAACCTACCTTTTTTTTTTTTTTTGGCCTGTAAATTCTGATTTGAAAATTTAAAACTGTATGCCAGAAAATGCTGAAAATTCATATTAACACTTAGACATTTAAACATCGCTTCTGTTTCTTTTTTTTTTTTTTTTTCCTGCTTCCATTTCAATTGATGCCACCAACACCAACACCGACTGGTTTCTACAGAATACTCAGTTATAATCCACTTCAGTGTGTTGCTGAAACAAGTTTCTCTGGACTTACCAAATTACGAATACTGTAAGTATTGACAAATTACGATGATGATTATTATTGTTATTATTATTATTATTATTATTATTATTATTATTATTATTATCATTATCATCATTATTATTATTCATCTGTCTTTACTGTTTGAGTTCAAATTCTGCTGAGATCGTCTTTGTCCTTCATCCTTTCAGGATCAGTGAAATATAAATACAAAGATTGCCTTTTGGTATTAATACTGCTTCTGTTGCTAATTATTTCTAAATAAGCTTGCTGGTTATTTGCAACATTAGTGCTTGAAAGGTCACTGGAATTCTATACATTGCTGGCTGTCACTGAGGAATGCAGTACATCGAAACCATGTGATCTGGCAGTTTCGGAAACCCAAAGCAGATGATTCTCATCTGCTAATGATGTGTGTGTGTGTGTGCATGTGTGTGTGTGCATGTGTGTGTGCATGTGTGTGTGTGTGTGTGTGTATGCGTGTGTGTGTGCGTATTTATGCACCATGAGTGCATATAAGAAGCCCTCTCAAGGTGAATACTTCAGCATTCAATGTTCTAACAAAACATCCACATTAAGTTGGATATAAAGATAGCTTCGAGCCTCATTAGTCATCAGAGGCATAAACACCGAGAGAGGGGAAGAACTGCTGAAGAAGAAGCCAAATAAATTATCAGACAAATGATAAAATGCAAACAATATATATATATATATATATATATATATATATATATACTCCCTAACTGGCTCCTATGCCAGTGACATGTAAAAAGAACCCACTACACTCTCATTGTGGTTGGCGTTAGGAAGAGCATCCAGCTGTAGAAAACTTGCCAGATCAGATTGGAGCCTGACTTGCCAGTCCTCAGTCAAACCATTGAACCCATGCCAGCATGGAAGGCAGACATTAAACGATGATGATGATGATGATGCTATACACACGCACACACACACACACAGTGGGCTTCCACAAAGTTTCTGTCTAAAAATTCATCACAAGTCATTTATAGGCCAGTTAAGTTAGGCATTTACCTTCTCAGGTGATGCCAGCTCATAGGGGCTGGTTTCCTGGTTTCCATGCCGTATAAATTCTCCCTGACTGGAGCAACGTGAAATGAAGTGTTTTGCCCAAGAATATAACACGTTGCCCAGTCCAGGAATTGAAACCACAATCTTACAATTACGAGTCCAACACCTTAACCACTAAGCTACACACCTCCACATTTACAGACTAGGAACAGTAGAGATGCAGTGCAACGAAGCTGATCTCAAAACCACATAGTCAAACAACAACCTCATAAGCACTACACTCATAAATTTTAATTATTCTGGTTTAATTAGAAAACCCTTTTAATTGTAGTAATTTCTCAATTATACATTTACCTTGGTTAATGTTATAATCACCTTAGAAATATCACTATTAATGTCATAATCACCCTATCATTGTCATGGTTAATGTTATAATTTCTTTCAAAGGTCTCTGCATGAGAACAAGCTGTCTACCATTCCATATGGAACCTTCAAAGATCTTCATTCGTTAACCCATATGTAAGTATAAAAGAAACCAATTAAAATTTTACTACTTAACTCTTTTACCATATTCCGTTACTGTATTTATTTTGAGATGCTCTGTATTTCTTTCAATTACTTTAAATATAACAAAGAATTTAGTAAAATCATTTAGTTGTCATTCAGCTAGTGTTAGGAACATAAATTGCGACTAAGGTTTGGTGGAAGAATTTAAACAAGACATTTGTACTCAGAGCCAGAGCTGGTTTCAGCTGGGTTGGTAACGAAAGGGTTAATTAGGAAAATAATGAAGAATTTAGTAAAGTAACTGTCATCATTAAACTGGTATTTGACATTTAGATATAAGATATGAAATTTTGATGGAAGGTTTTAAATAAAATCTCTTTAAAACATGATGTTTGTGTATATATATGTGTGTGTGTGTGTGTGTGTGTGTGTGTGTGTGTGTGTGAAGGCACATGGCTCAGTGGTTAGAGCGTCGATCTTACGACAGTGAGGTTGTGAGTTCGAATCCCAGACCAGGCTGCACATTGTGTTCTTGAGCAAGATACTTTATTTCGCGTTGCTCCAGTTCACTCAGCTGTAGAAATGAGTTGCGATGTCATTGGTGCCAAGCTGTATCGGCCTTTGCCTTTCCCTTGGATAACATCAGTGGAGTGGAGAGGGGAGGCTGGTATGCATGGGCGACTGCTGGTCTTCCATAAACAACCTTGCCCGGACTTGTGCCTAGGAGGGTAACTTTCTGGGTGCAATCCCATGGTCATTTGTGACCAAAGGAGTTCTCTGACACATATACATGTGTGTGTAAGTGTGTGTATTGTTTAATGTACATATATATATATATATATGCGTGTGTGCATATTTTTTAATGTACATATATATAATATAATAGATATAGTGTGACTATATATATATGTAAATATAACCAATCTCTTTTATTCCAGCGTTCTTGGAGGAAATCCATTATACTGTGACTGCAACCTCAAATGGCTTTCTGATTGGATAAAAAAAGATTTTCTTGAACCTGGCATTGCTACATGTGCCGGACCACCGCCAATGTCTAACAAACTCCTTCTCACTACGCCTTCCTATAATTTCCAGTGTGGAAGTAAGTACATGAATCTCACTCTCTCTCTTTCTCTCTCTCTCTCTCTCTCTCTCTCTCTCTCTCTCTCTCTCTCTCTCTCTCTCTCTTTCTCTTTGTATATATATATATATATATATATATATAATTGAAAACATTGAAGTCAACATGAAGGGGTACAGTTGGACATTTCTGTTTTAATCACTACAATTGTTTCCACTCATCATAGTTCTCCAGGTGTGCAAATACTTGATTATGCAACTGTTTCTTTGCATTATGAGATCTAGTTGTGTTTCCTCAGGCGATATGTAAATATTGTCTCTGTAAGAATATCCTATCTGTCTGTCATGATCTGAATTTAGTAGTAGTCACTGAGCTTATCAGGAGGTGTTGTTGCTGAAGGGCCATTGGCAAACTGCTTTGAATGTGTAGATGTAGTGGGATGGTGATTCTGCTACTGTTAAAGTGGTTGCCATTTTAAAGGGAATGGCACTTGATTTCTTTTCAGTAGAAAAAAAAATCTGTTTTTAGATTGAGATGGATATTGTGAAAAATATCTATTATATACATACACACACACACACATACACACACACGCATACATACATACATACATACATACATATATGTATGTATACACTTGCTTTCTCCTGACTTGTTATAATGACTCCCTCTCATTTTCATTTATAACAGAAAAACCAGACCCAGTAGTAATGTCCAAGTGTAACGCCTGCTATGAGAACCCTTGTCAACACGGTTCCACTTGTACGGTGGTCTCGTTCCAGAATTTCACCTGTTCTTGTACACCGGGTTATTATGGCACCAAGTGTGAGAAAGAGATCGATTCATGCTTCGGCAACCCTTGCTACAATGGGGCTACTTGTGAAGTTTTGGACAACGGCAGATTCATGTAAGTTAAACAGATACAGCTTTTCTTTCTTTCTTTCTTTCCTCCCTTTCTTCCTTCAATTACCTAATTCCCCTGCTACTACCCTTAGGTCTGTCATGATCTCTAGGACTCATAAGGCTGGAGCTCAAATCCAATTTCCATGGGGTACATATGACTGAGGATTCAATACTTTCCCTGAAACAAGACACCAGTCCATTGAAGCCTTTAACTTCAACGTTTTATCTATCCCCACTTTCTTTCTCTGTCTGCTCCCATGATTACTTGTGCCACAAGCTTCTGTGAAAGGCCAGATCTGGCTAGTTTGAACATAAAATAGAGAAAATTTGGGGCCAGATATGGCCAATTTAAATGCTAAAGGGTTAAATATGTCATTAAAATTTTTTTTTTAATATGTCACTATTTAAAAAAATTTTGAGAGCTGTGACACAATTGATATTAACCCTTCTGATACCATCTGACCTAAGACTGCCTCTGTTTCTGATTCTATGTTACAAACTTCTCATTTCCATCAAAATTTATTGTTAATTTATGCTCCAAACACCAAATTAATAATGACAAAGTTCTGATGTTAGATTCTTCATTATTTTCAAAATTAATTGAAACAAAGGTGGTATATTTTAACTCAAATATGGTAACATGAAGTTTAAAGAGACGTAAATTAAAACTTTCCCTCAAAAGTTATTTCAATAAATTCTTTGTTAATTTCAAAACTAATTGAAACAAAGGCAGCGTGTATCAAGCAAAATATGGTAACAAAAGGGGTAATGTCACACTTAATCATATCTTTGAAAAAACGAAAAGATAAAACCAGTTTCTGTTGTGTTGATATAATCATTTCTCTCTGATTTGAAATTCATCTTGCAGATGTCACTGTCCACGAGGCTTCAATGGTTATCGCTGTGAATCCAACATAGATGACTGTACAAACCATTCCTGCCAGAATAATGCCACTTGCATTGATTTAGTGGAAACATATACCTGTCAATGTCCTATTGGTTATATAGGTGAGTATAATTTTTATACAGATGTGTATCTCTTTCAATCATCATCATTTAACATCCATTTCCCATGCTGGTATCAGTTGGACAGTTTGACAGGAGCTGACCAGCTGAAGGCTTATTTAGGCTCCATGTCTGTTTTGGCACAGTTTCTATGGCTGGATGCCCTTCCTGACACCAACCACTTCACAGAGTGTACTGTGTGCCTTTTACACATCACACGTACAGCTGCTTTTTATGTGGTACCAGCATCTACGAACCTGCAAGATTAGGGGATACTCAGCTGGGGTGGGTTGCAGGAGATGAGCCTGTATGCAAGAACAATCATGCTTTAACTTAGCTTGACATGTCTTTTCAAGTACAGCAAACCGCTATGAGTCTCCATCTCCTGTCATACCTTCCACGAATCCCAATGTCTGTAGATCCTTTCTCACCTCTTCATTCCACATCTTCCTGGGTCTACTCCTCCCACATGTTCCCTCTACAATTAGAGATTAGCACCTCTTGATGCAACTGTCTTCACGCACATATATATTTATGTGTATGTGTGTGGGTGTGGGTGTAAGAGTATAAGTATAAATGTGGTTATAGGCACAGGAGTGACCGTGTGGTTAAGAAGCTTGCTTCCCAGCCAAGTGGTCTTGAGTTGAGTCCTGCAGTGTGACATCTTGAGTGTCTTCCACTATACCCTGAGGTCAACCAAAGCCTCGTGAGTGGATTTGGTAGACAGAAACTGAAAGAAGGCAGTGAGCTGGCAGAAACGTTAGCACATCGGGTGAAATACTTAGCGGTATTTCGTCTACCATTACGTTCTGAGTTCAAATTCCGCCGACGTCCACTTTGCCTTTCATCCTTTCAGGGTCGATGAATTAAGGACCAGTTACGCACTGGGCTCGATGTAATCGACTTAATCCCTTTGTCTGTCCTTGTTTGTCCCCTCTGTGTGTAGCCCCTTGGGGGCAATAAAGAAATAATAAACTGAAAGAAGTCCCTTTAAGATATAGAGCAGTAGTTCTCAACCAGGGTACATATGACCCTTAAGGGTCCATATAATATTTTGTTGTAAAAATTTATGTGCAGTAAATTGTTTATACTTCCACAACACACAAAATATTAAAAAAATTTTTAAATACAATTCCCAATATTTTAATTATAAAAATACAGTAGGATTTTACTTAAACATTG
>NC_068994.1:13907919-13908608 GCF_001194135.2 Octopus bimaculoides
ATTCAGCCTCGACAGTCATTCAAAACAACAACGAAACAGGGACCTCAGACGAACTATATTGAAATATGGGACTTCAGACGAACAACAAACAAATCTAACAGTCCATATAACAGAACCGCTGATTTAGAGTGCCAAGAAACTCTGCATACCTCAAAACCAGTTGAAACAAATTACCCCGTAGGTGAATGAGAACAGTAGATTGTGAAATTTTGCTGTTATTTCAACTCATCAGTACTCTCAAAACAAAATTTAATTTTAATTCAATTTTGCTTTACCTGTGCCAAGTTGTTGCACATCAGAATATAAATTCTATGATATCTGCACATATCTCAGACCAGGAATTTGAGTTTGTGAAGTTCTAGAGCTCATGACAGACTTAATACATGATAGAATCAACTATAAGCTCTCCCCTACACACATACAGCTTTTTAACTCTGTTATTGATTATTATTATTATTATTATTATTATTATATTGATTTTACACTCTAACTTTTTCTGCTATGGCTTACTTTCAGGTAAACACTGTCAGAAGAAGATTGTGTTTTGTGAAGGAGAGTATAATATGTGTGAGAATGGTGCTACCTGTAAGCCTAAAGGTGATGATTACAGGTAAGTACATTCATTTGTTTTAGTGAGTATGCCTAAAGTCATGTACTTATTATAACCTTCTCTTGGTGTTATGTTATAT
>NC_068994.1:13909259-13910998 GCF_001194135.2 Octopus bimaculoides
TATATATATATACATATACATATATATATACATATATACATACATATATATATATACACATATATATACACACATATATATACACACATATATACACACATATATATACACATATATATATACACACATATATACACACATATATATATACACATATATATACACACATATTGAATAATTGAACCTTTTGATCAGTTATTAAGTAAGTACATATTTGAATTGAATTGTACTTAGACATAACAGTTTTAAAGTTTTTTAAAAATGTACCAAGCTTTTGGCCACAAGTGCATACTCCCCAAAAATGTGTGACTTTGTGCTTGATATTCTATTACTAATTATTGTATTAATAAATGTTTTCTTTTCTTCTCTTTTTTTTTTTTTGTATTATTCCTTTCGGGGTACTTTGATGTGACCCTTCTACATATCTACATACTTCTCTCGTCTAAACCACCAGCTGCGAATGTCTACCAGGTTACACAGGTAAAAATTGTTCAGAAAACATAGATGAATGTCGCTCTCATATTTGTCAGAATGGTGCCAAATGCATGGATGGTCTCAACGGATACACGTGTATCTGCCCACCTGGTTACCTAGGCAACTTCTGTGAAATAGCACCCATCCAACAGTCAGGTGTACAACAACCCAGTGCCTGCCTTCACCACGAATGTAAAAACAATGGACTGTGTTATCTGCCTTCCACCACATCTGACTACATGTGCCGCTGTGCCGCAGGTAATGTACTCTACAACTATATGATGTGACACTTTGTATTTTATCTCATAGTGAATTTATTGTACAGTGAAAGTGTGTGGCCTAGTGGTTAGGCTGTTGCATTCGTGATTGCTAGATTCCCTGATTGGGTAGTGCAATGTATTCTTGAGGAAAATGCTTCATTTCACATTGCCCCAGTCCCCCTTTTATCAGGGATAAATGTTAGCCTTCTCGCCAAGCCAGTGGGGTGGCATTATTTGAAAGTTAAAACAATGTAAAAGTGCATTGTTACCAGTGATGTGTAACAATATCTGATAGTCTGGTTGGTCACATGATCATGTGATTTATTATACAGCATCATATTGCAACACCATGCAACACATCACACAACATTAAAAAACTGGTGCTCCATTGGTTACAATGATGAGGGTTTCTGTTGATCTGATCAACAGAACAGTCTGCTTGTGAAATTAACATACAAGTGGCTGAGCACTCCACAGATAAGTGTACCCTTAATGTAGCTCTCAGGGAGATTCAGTGTAATACATAATGTGGACAAGGCTGGCCCTTTTGAATTACCGGTACAGCTCATTTGCCAGCTGAGTTGACTGGAGCAACATAAAATAAATTGTCGTGCTCGAGGACACAATGCACAGCTGGGAATTGAACACACAACCTCACAATCGTGAACGAATACCTCTAACAATTAAACCACGCATCTTCACACTCTACAATACTACTGCAAATACACTACATCACATCTTCATGCTGCACTATTCTACTTAACACTGATTCACACACTACAACATGGCAAACATACTGCACAACACCTTACACACCACTTCTACACACAAACAAGTCGTTATATTTGCATTTCACTCTACAGCATTGAACAAAACTTTATCATCTTACACACACACATCTTTACATATATATATATGCGTGAGTATCTAACTCTCTCTCTCTCTCTCTCTCTCTCTCTCTCTCTCTATATATATATATATATATATATATATATATATATATAT
>NC_068994.1:13911145-13912105 GCF_001194135.2 Octopus bimaculoides
TATGTATGTATATATGTATGTATATTATATATTAAATATATATGTATATATGTAACTATTTACATATATATATTTATATATATATCATATATATGTATATAATACATGTATATATAACTACACAATATCTATGCATACATACACATAAGCACAGGTGCACACACACATGTATATGTATGCACATACATATGTATATGCATACGTATGCATATATGCATGTGTGTGTACATATATATGTGTGTTTACGTATGTATGTATGTATATATGTATGTATATATGTATGTATACACAAGCATACATATATGTGTAATATAATATGCCTATACATTTTTATAACATACAAACAGAGAGAATGTGACCGAGATGTAATATAATATATTTATTATGTATACATATCATATGCATAATAATTGAAATCTTAACCTGTTTAATCTTATTTATTAAGGATTTTTCATACTTTCTTATCAGTCCTTTATGTTTAGTTTGTAACAATAGGTTATGTAAGTGTATGACTATTTCAAGACTTTTTTGTCAGAATGAAATGATAGTAGAGACATATTATTGATGTATTGTGCAGTTGGCTGGAAAGGAACATGGGAATGTTGTTATAACTGCTAAAATCATCATTGCCAGATTTGAAATCTTTTAATTGTTAACTCCTGGTAACTTTCATAATTTGTTTCATGTGTTCTACATATTATGTGTGTTGAATTTTGGTTTGTATATTACTCTTTATGAAGATTTTGCTATTAAAGGTCAAGGAAAATTATGTATATATATATATTTTATATATATGCTGATGCCCTTCATAATGCCAACCAACAGGATGTACAGACAATAGTTATAAAGTACTGAATACAAAAAGTAGAGTAATAATGGAGTGAATAAGAATATCATATCTCTCACTCACTCTCTTTGTCTCTCTCTCTCTCCATATATATATATATATATATATATATA
>NC_068994.1:13913391-13916794 GCF_001194135.2 Octopus bimaculoides
TATATATATATATATATATATCTTGAGAGTTTCGTCCTGCTATGTATATATGCATATATGTATGTATACATATATATACATGTATGTGTGTGTATGTGTTAAATACATATACATACACACATGTGCACACACACACACACGTGCACACACACACACACACACACACACACACACACACACACTTATATTGCTACCTTACGTTGGACCATTGGGCTGTTAATATTCTTTCACACTATTAATTCAAGTTTATCTCCCTTTCTCTGTCTCACCCTCTCTCTATTCCCTCCTCTCACTCTCTCTCTCTTTCTCTCTACCTGTTACACACACATGAATGAACACATACGCACACTCTGCCTTCCTTTGTTTCTTTCTTCCTTCAATTTTTCTCACACTCTCCTTCTTCCTCTTTTATCCAAACAGGTTTTGCCGGCAAGAAATGCGAAAAGCTTCATACAGTTTCCCTACACGAAGAAGATTCATACATAAAGTTGCCAGCATTACAGGTAGACCCTAAAGCCAATATAACCATTGTGTTCTCTGCTAAGCAAGACAATGGTATTTTGCTCTACACCGGCTTCGAACAACACGTCGCAGCAGAGCTGTTCCGAGGCCGAATTAGGATCAGTTTTGATGTTGGCAACTATCCGGTATCTTCGATGTTCAGCTTCAAAACAGTAAACGATGGCCATTTCCATCATTTGCAAATGATGATTGAGAAAAAGAATTTCACCATGATTGTTGATGGAGGCATTTCCCGTACCATTGTGAACGAAGGATCTCGTGAGAGCCTGGATGTCTCCGATTCCTTGTATCTTGGAGGACTTCCTCCTGATGTCAATGACAGGGCTCTGAAAAATTGGCATATACGAGACAAATCTAGCTTTGTTGGTGAGTGGTACTAATGGTTTTATTTTTTTTTAGTTTTGTTTTGTCTGTGCGTGTTGGGGTATGTTTATGTACATATATAATAGGTGCATGTATGGCTGTGTGGTAAGAAGTTTGAATCTCAACCACATGGTTCCAGGTTCAGTCCTACTGCATGGTATCTTGAGTAAGTATTTTCAACTATAGTTTCAGGCCAACCAAAGCCTTCTGAGTGGATTTCGTAGACGGAAACTGAAAGAAACCTGTCATATATATATATATATATATAGGGAGAATTCACAAAAAAACAACAGACAAAGACAGGTGGTATAGAAAACAAACAGATGTATTAGTATAACGCTCGGGAATTGAAAAAGTCTTTAACGTTTCGAGCCTATGCTCTTCCACAGAAAGGAACACAGAAAGAAACAAGGAGAGAAATATATATATATATGTATGTATTCATATATGTGTGTGTGTGTGTTTATGTTTGACCCCACCACCGCTTGGCAACTGGTGTTGGTGCATTGGTGTGTTTGTGTCCCTGTAACTTAGCAGTTCAGGAAAAGAGAGTGATAGAATAAGTACCAGGCTTTAAAAAAGTCCTGGGGGCTGCGTGTACAACTAAAACTCTTCAAGGTGGTGCCCCAGCATGGCCGCAATCAAATGACTGAGACAAGTAAAATATAAAAGATAAAAGCTACACACACACACATGTGCGCACGCAGGATGTATATTTGTGTATACATCCATATATATGATGAAAACAGTGTCAATCAAGGACATAAAAACAGGGTCCATTAGGAATCACTTCTGGGATGCTTAAAATATCTGGCAGAATGGGATACAGCCTAATCACCCCTATTGTCAATCAGGTTGTACAGAGAGGTGTCATACACAATGACTAGTGTATTATAGACAGCTGTTACAAGCGTAAAGAAGATGCTTTTGATAAAAGTAATTACAGAGCTGTCAAATTGTCAAGAAAGTTATGGGGGAAATTATAGCCCAATTGATTAGGAACAGAATTAGACAACATTACTATGTATATATACATATATAAATATTTAGCCATCCACCCATCCATCCATCCATCCATTTATCTTCACCCACTATTCTTAGAAGAGTTGTTGGTGTAGCATCCTCAGGCATCACCTCCATTGAAGCCCTTCAGAAGCAGCTGTCATTAGACTTTCTGACTGGATTCCCAGGCATGACCAACTGAGACTATAGACATTTTCCAACCATCTCTTTGATCTGCCTCAAGGTATCCTACCAGCAGGCTTGGCTCAAGGAGTCTGCCTTGTGGTTTTATTCTGTGACACTCTAATCCTGTTTGTGGAATCAGAGTTGTGACATTAGCCATAATTCTAATTACTAAAGTTCTCTTAGCTCATCATTTTATGCAATTAATATATAATGTAATATTGCCTTGAAGTCATATTTAGTTAATATCGTATACACGAAATACACATACGAAATTGATATTGTTTTCTCTCTTATTTCTCATGGCTTATTTTTATTTTTATTTTTCATACGTATCGTAATACATATAAATCAGGATGTTTCCAAAAAGTCTTTATTAACGGACACCAATTAGACTTCAGCTCATCACTTTACAACCATAAACTAATCCCTGGATGCCAAGAGTTAAAAAAACAAGATCCATGCACAAGCCACAAATGTAAGCATGGCAAGTGCACCAGTCGTAAAGACAATACTTATAAATGCCGGTGTCGGGAAGGTTATTCTGGAACATACTGTGATGTAGGTAAGGTACCGGCTTTGATATTTTATCCTTTTATCAACATGTCTGTGTTTTTACTTGTGTCATGGAGCATCTGATTTTAATGATCGTTTTTGTGTGTACAAAGGAGTGCTGAAAAGTTCCTGGTTTTGAGTAAAAGAAATTACAGGATGATCAGTTAATGATTTTATTCAAAATATTCCCCTCTCAGATTCACACACTTATTGCTTCAAGTCTTTCAGTTTTCTAAGCCCTGTAAAGGAACTCAGAAAGCTGGGCTTCCAGCCAGGCCTTTCACAATATCCTTAAAGCCAGGAACTTTTTGGCACCCTCTCGTATATATACATATATATACAGGGTGTCCCATCATTAACTATCTATTTCAGTGAAATCAGACAATTTTTTGAAAAACTCACATCTATTTATGCGTATCATGTTTAATATGTGTTAAAGGTGTATAAGTTTTTAATTTTGTTGATAATTCTATTTTCATAATTTCTTATTTTATAATTATATTTTCATTTCTGTTGGATCCTACTTATTTGTCCACAACAGCTTTTTTTTTTTTTTTTTTGTCATTTTGGTTGCTATCATTTTGTCTATCTCCATAGCTAAAGAACACATTCAGTTGAAGTGCAGGAAATAACTCCTGAAATGCTTCAGAATGTGTTTTGCAATGCTAAAAATAGATTTCAGAGTTGCAGAGATACATACGGAGCACACGTTGAAAATTTTCAATTACGTTCGTATGTAAGATTTATAAATCTATTTGTTTTAGTATCATAATTAAGT
>NC_068994.1:13917456-13920201 GCF_001194135.2 Octopus bimaculoides
AATCCTGGATATCTAGAATAAGTAGCAAATACCGGAACTTGGTAAATTTTCCATCCATAAGTTAATGTAGATTTCTTACATAATAATAATAATAATAATAATAATAATAATAATAATAATAATAATAATAATAATAATAATGATGATGATAAAGAAATTAAAACAAATGATTAAAAAGTAATGTTTATAGTAAGAATAATCATGTAAATAACAATAATCATATTAATAATAATAATGATGATGATGATGATGATGATGATGATAATGATAATAATAATAATAATAATGTTAATAATAATAATAATAATAATAATAATAATAATAATAATAATAATCAGTTAATTTATCTACATAGTTCAAATAATTAAAAACATATAACTATAAAAAAATAAACATACAGGTTAAATGAGACGATAAAAACATTATTATCATTTTAATTATTATCCTTTCAATTGTTTAGAGCTCTGTTTTGAATTAATCATGCATTATCTTCATAGCTCAATATTTCAGTGATGTAATAGCATATTTTTAGAACGTTATTGTAGGGTAAGTGTGAGAGGCTGGATCTGGCCAGTTTGAACATAAAACGGAAAGAATGTTTGAACCAAATATGGTTGGTTTAAATGCTAAAGGGTTATGACCATGAATGAGTAGAATACCTGGTGGTATTTGTTCCAGATTCAAATCCCACTGAGATCAACCTTGCCTTTAATCTCTACAGGGTTGATGAAATAAAGTACCAGTCAATCATTTCTCTTCAAAATTGCTGGCCTTGTGCCTAAATTAGAAATCATTATATTTTCTGTCCTTCTATTCATTGAGCTGCGGCCATACTGGGACACAGCCTTATTTCTTTTCACATCAAACCCTTTTCCCCAGCTCAACTTTCTCTTTCTCTCTCTCTCTCTCTCTATGATCCCTTTGTTCTCTCTCTTTCTCTCTCTACTGAAAAATATTGATAAAGTCTATGCATTTCCCCATTGAAATCCCTACTAGGTGAAGATAGAGAAGTGAAAAAGATGAACCCCTGTGACAAACATGATTGTAGGCAGGGTCGATGTACCCCCCAGAAGGACAACACATATAAATGTCGCTGTAGACGTGGTTACACTGGCCAAAGATGTGACATAGGTAAGTTGCTATACATATGCACCAGAGTGAACTGCTACTGCTGCTCAAAGCTTCTTGATTGGCCTGCAAAGACACTATTAAAAGTACCTTCACAGCATATACTCAGTGCACCACTGTCTAATATTTCTCAGTCTCTCTTTCTTTTTCTATTTTATCTCCTTCTGTTGTCCTCTTGCATAGTTCTCTTCAGGTTTTCTTCTCTGTGGGCTTTTGCTTGCACATACACTTATATTATATTTGCACATAGTGAAATTTCCATTACAGATGTTAATGAAACTGGTGACTTGTTTTTATTTTTACTAATAGGATCAGTTTTCAGAAACATAATGTGTCCCATTAATATATATATATATTTATTCATTTTGGTACATTAATGCGTCTAACTGTTTTTTCTTCAGTGTATATATATATATACACATACACACATGCACATGCACATATATACATCCCTTATACTCATTCGTTCATTTATTTTATATATATTTCACACTTTATGAGCTGTGTTATTTTGAAGCCTTTCCTTATGCCAACCTTAACCTGTTTCTCAAGTAACAGATCTCTTATTCTGCATTGCTTTGAAGGCTGAATGTGAACGGATGATATGTTAACCTGAGAAACTAACAACACTAGCCATGCCATTATACAAGTGATCTTAGATGTAAGCAAACACACTGGCATTCATGTAAATGCCCACACACACACCCACACACACACATACACATACACACAAACACATACACACACATACACAGAAATGTCCATATGATGGGTCTTCAGTTTCCATTACCACCAAATTCACTCACAAGGCTTTGGTCAGCCTACAGCTAGAGCAGAAGACACTTTCTCAAGGCTTACCCAAGGTGCTGTGCAATGAGACTTAACTTTAAATCACATGGTCTGGAAGTGTACATCTCAGTCACACAGTTATGCACGTGCTAGGTGTGCAATAAATTATCATATAAGGTTGTGGCTCTGGATAGTATCCAAGTATTTACCATCTGAAGATACAATCCATGCTCAAGTTAACCCATTATAATTTTCAATTATTCATCGAAAGAAAGAGGAGGGAGAATAGGAGTACTCATGTGTGTGTGAGTGTGTTTTAGAGATAACATGAAAGGAATCTCATTGGTGGATGAACTGAAACTTCATACATAATCTGCTTTAGTCTTCTGCTCACAGCATACTTGAATGAATGATTGATGAATGGTATGAATGAATGATTGATGAATAGGATGAATGAATGATTAATTACTAATTGTTCTACTAATTAATAATCTCACCAATCAATTAACTATCCAGACTGTCACTTAAACAATTACCCAAACTGTTTAATTAAACAAACAACAAACCAAAACAGAAAAAAAACATAAATCCATTAAAACTAATTGGCTAATCAAGTAACAAGCCAAGTAATTAACCTCCCAAGTTACTAATTACAGAAACAAAATAGGTAAATAATTAATCAATTAAGTACCTTCTCAACCAGACCAACTTACTTTTCGCTTTCAACATTCAGTGGAAGATCTTTGTGAGAAACAGACTTTACAAGAACAGGAACAAAAGATGTAATTTATGTACGGCTGAGAAGAGTTTCATACTTAAAAACTTCAT
>NC_068994.1:13920691-13921223 GCF_001194135.2 Octopus bimaculoides
ATATATATATATATATATATATATATATATATATATATATACATTTATGTTTGCATGCATGATAGTATGTGTATATAGTTCTAGTCACTATACAAAACTAATTTCTTCTTTTCTGCTTCCAGAATTCATTCAAAACGTTTCTCTATTTCACTCTTACTTGTTTTGTTCCTTTTTACTTTAATAATTTTGCAGTTATATTTATCTTCAGCAGAGTGGTAGAACAGGAGAGCATTGAAAGAGATACCTTTTGTTGTTTTGGTTCAGTGCATTTTGAATTGAAATCCTGTCTCTTATTACCAGAGTATTTCAGTCAACCATTCTCATTGCCAGCACATTAGCTGGCAAAAGGGAATACAAAAGGATGTCCAAGTCCTATACATTGAACAAACAATAATATATATATATATATATATAATGTTAAATCTCTGAACGAGGTATTAACAGTAACTGCACGACAAGGTGAAGTATATTTGCCACTTAAATGTGGATGACCCCTAAGGGCAGATGTTACTGTTGCTTTTAGCCCCAGGAG
>NC_068994.1:13921433-13923315 GCF_001194135.2 Octopus bimaculoides
TATATATATATATATATATATATATATGTATATGTATATAAGGAAAGGAATGTGAAAATGCAGGATTCTTTTAAAAGCATTTATTAAGTTAACCGGTTTCACTTAATTAAAAAGATTTTCAAAAGTAAATTATGAGGTTTTCTGTATCTTCTGTGGTGTCAAAATTTAGTTTACATAAATGTATTCAAATCAAGTGATTGAGTCTTTGACAATAAGAAAAAGTCTGAGGCAATTTTGAGCCACCATCTCTGTATAAAATAGTGGTAACTGTCAAATTCCATCCAGATGCGAGATCCTATAGTCAGATCCGAGAACTATAAATGGTCTGATATTTCTCTACTCACCTTTTTTCAATTTAAGATGCTGCAAACAATTATGGTTTCACGGTGAAACTAAAACTTTAGCACCCACTAATTGACAAACCAGGCACATTTTATCTTCTTGCCAAAAACTCTATTATTTGAATATATTTATGTAAACTAATTCTTATGATTTATTCTGTTTTTGTGTTCCAAGTTCAAAATTTGATATGTCAGTCTACTTCATTTTTTTTATAGATAATATTATCTATATTATTATTATTATTATTATTATCACATTCTTTTTTATTCCTCTTATTTCAGCACCAACTTGCCGTGACATAGCCTACAAAGAGACCCACAAGGACCCTAAGACAGGCTGCAAATCACGGACCAAGGTGAAATTTCGGCGCTGTGAGGGTTCATGTGGCCGTCACTGTTGCAAGCCGAAGAAAATCAAGACCCGCCGTGTACGACTGTTCTGTGCAGATGGAACCAATTTCGTCTATAACCTACCAGTGATCCGAAAGTGCGGTTGCAAGCGCTGCTGACAGAGGTCACTGCCTGGGGCAGGGGTTGGGAAAGGGATATATATGTTTACATATAGACTTACACACATGCATACACATATATACACACAGTCATCTACAGATGTGTGGATTTACATATATGCAACTGCATGTGCATGTATATATATATACATATGCATATACATATATATACGTGAATAGAGAAAATGAACATGTGAGAGAGAGAGAGAGCGAGAGAGAGCGAGAGAGAGGGCAAGAAAACGATGGAGTAAATGAATTTTGGATATGTAGATAGATAGATAGATAGATAGATAGATAGATAGAATTGTAGATGAATCGAGAGAAGTAGAATGAAGGGAAAAATGAGGGGATGAGAGAGAGAGAGAGGAAGAGAAAGAGAGAGATGGGGGTGGGGGATGTGTGAGAAGTAAACAGAAATATGAAAAAGAAGAGAGATAAAAATGCAGAAACTGACTTGAAGATAAATATATATATATATATATATATATATTCTCATACTCAGAGGTTCAAATACATATGTTCCACAAATGAACACATCTTAATTTATACAAAAATGAAACAAAACCATCTAAAAGTGCTCAATAAAATCAATTGAGATTTAAGGATTTCTGAGCTAAGACAAAACAAATGGTTTGAAAAGTCAGGATTATCCTATTGATTAATCAATAAGATTAATCTTATTGATTTCATGATTAATGGAATTGTTCCTTGTTATGTGAAGCATTGAACTTGATTCTTGAGCAAAATGATGCCGAAAGAGCTGCTTAAAGTTTACTGCAAGCTTAATACAACAACTGCTCGCTGTCTTGGAATGGTACGAATGGAACAATGAAGATTGTCAGGGTTTCTAAATCACCAAGTTTGGTTATATAATAGTGAAATTAAATTCTATGACACTTAAAGTCCTACACACATTGCACATACATATATACATACATACACACACATACACATATATAATTTGTGCATATGTATATATGTGTATATTGAGATTTACATGCATATTATATATATATACATATATATATATAT
>NC_068994.1:13923415-13923695 GCF_001194135.2 Octopus bimaculoides
ATATATATATATATATATATATATATTACACATAGTGAGTGTGTATATACAATACAAATATTCATAATATATGTATATATGCAACATAAATATTATACATTGTCTAAGTATGTATACAATACATATATTATACATAGTGTATGTAGATATATAATACATACACGTTGTATGTATATATTCAACATAATTATATATATAGATATTTGAATACATATGTATGAGTGTGTGTGTATTTATACACACACACACACGTATATATACATACATATATATATATATA
>NC_068994.1:13924778-13925968 GCF_001194135.2 Octopus bimaculoides
GCCCAGTGGTTAGGGCAGTGGACTCGCGGTCATAGGATCGTGGTTTCGATTCCCAGACCAGGCATTGTGAGTGTTTATTGAGCGCAAACACCTAAAAGCTCCACGAGGCTCCAGCAGGGGATGGTGGCGAACCCTGCTGTACTCTTCCACCACAACTTTCTCTTACTTCCTGTTTCTGTTGTGCCTGTAATTCAAAGGGTCAGCCTTGTCACTCTGTGTCACGCTGAATATCCCCGAGAACTACGTTGAGGGTACACGTGTCTGTGGAGTGCTCAGCCACTTGCATGTTAATTTCACGAGCAGGCTGTTCCGTTGATTGGATCAACAGGAACCCTCGATGTCTTAAGCGACAGAGTGCCAACAAGTCTTATTTATGGCCTACAACAATAACATACTTCTACCAACAGTTCTCTATGCTAGTGAAGCATGGAAAAGCACCATAAAAATCACCAGCGCCCTAAGATGTGTTCCACCAAAGATGCTTGAGAAGGATTGTGAGAATAAAGTGGCAAGGCTACATAAGCAATGAAGACATTCTAAAGAAAGCCAATACAGGAACACTTAATGGAATCATCACAGAAAAGAGAGTAAAAGAGATACACACATATCCAGATTACACATATATATATACACAACATACACACACACGGCATACATACATACACACACATATCTGTAAGAGAGTGTGAAATAATTCTATTCTGGAACAGCGTATCTTGAAGCAAATTACAACTATAAGTAATATCATATAAATATTGTGTCAAAACTCCATTGGATAGAACAGGCTAAAGGCTCACAAGTGTTTTTCATCCAATTTTTACAGGTTATTATTTATAGCTTTATGATCTTCGAGATTCACTGTTCCAAAAGAGAATTTTTTTAAAGATAGATAGATAAATGGATAGATAGATAGAGGCGGCGAGCTGGCAGAAATGTTAGCATGCCGGGCAAAATGCTTGGCGGTATTTCGTCTGCCATTACGTTTTGAGTTCAAATTCCGCCGAGGTCGACTTAGCCTTTCATCCTTTCGGGGGCCGATAAATTAAGTACCAGTTATGCACTGGGGTCGATGTAATCGACTTAATCCCTTTGTCTGTTCTTGTTTGTCCTCTCTATGTTTAGCCCCTTGTGGGCAATAAAGAAACAAGATAGATAGATAGATAGATAGAAGGATGGATGGATAGATAGAT
>NC_068994.1:13926541-13927410 GCF_001194135.2 Octopus bimaculoides
TACATATAGGCGCAGGCGTGACTGTGTGATGAGAAGCTTGCAAGGCGGTGAGCTGGCAGAAACGCTAGCACGCCGGGCGAAATGCTTAGCGGTATTTCGTCTGCCGCTACGTTCTGAGTTCAAATTCCGCCGAGGTCAACTTTGCCTTTCATCCTTTCGGGGTCGATTAAAATATGTACCAGTTACGCACTGAGGTCGATATAATCGACTTAATCCGTTTGTCTGTCCTTGTTTGTTCCCCCTGTGTGTAGCCCCTTGTGGACAGTAAAGAAATAAGAAGCTTGCTTTCCAACCACATGGTTTCCGGCTCAGTCTCACTGCATGGCACCTCGAGCAAGTGTCTTCTACTATAGCCACGAGCCAACCAAAACCTTATGAGTAAATTTGGTAGACAGAAACTAGACGGACGAAATGTCGTTAAGCTTTTGTGAAAGAAATAACATGGCGATGTAAGACTTCAGTGATCGACAGAAATATATTTGATATAGTGACTAGTTCTATCCTAAGCTTAAGCATATATATATATATAATAGTTTATATTTAAGGCTGACAGGTTGTCTGAAAAAGTATAATCGGATTCATAAAGCAATATTTTTCAAGGGAAACAACTCTCAAAGTAAAAGTTATCTTCCATATTGCAGAAAATATAAAGTGTGAAAAAATGTTCTCACATACACACAGGAACACACACATATATATATATATATATTAAATACAAATACATATATACACATATTCACACACGCACACACACACATATACACACACATTCTTTTATTCTGTTACTTTTTCAGTCATGCTGGAGCACTGCTCTGAAGAGTTTTATTCGAACAAATCGATTTTCTTTTAAGCCTATTTCTTCGTTATAT
>NC_068994.1:13928107-13930686 GCF_001194135.2 Octopus bimaculoides
ATATATATATCATTCCCACTGCGTGGCACCTTGGGCAAGTGTCTTCTACTATAGCCTCGGGCCGACCAAAGCCTTGTGAGTGTATTTGGTAGACGAAAACTGGACGAAGCCCGTCGTATATATTTCTGACATGTACGTTCTGTTAAGCAATCAATACCATAAACTTCACATATCTCTTTGTGAGCCTCAGCAGCTTTCTTGCCTTTACGGAAATAAAAAGGCAAAATATGGCGAAAATGTTCGTTTTTGCACTCCAAGTTAAAATTGACACAGAACAGCTGTAAACAAAATTACGCGCAATTTGCCTCTAAAATAAACTGAAAATAACGGCTATCGAATGTCAAAAGGAAAACATCATAACATTGACAAAGGTCATTCAAAACAATAGTAACTCTATCTGTTTGTGAAAAAGGAAAGGAAATTACTTTCTTGCCAATCCAATATATGGTCCTCATCAAACAGACCTACGATCGAAGGTGTAGTGATTTCATTCAGTCATAGAGTAGATTCGAACCTGAATCGGCAAATTTTCCCATAATATTTCAACAGCACTTTTCTCACAGCAAAACAACAGTGACAGCAGTTACATTTAACATATGCCTTTGCTAAGCCGATTTATGTCTTTGCCACTTGACCTTCCTAACCTCTTCTAGGCCAAGAAAAGTTAGAATTGAGATAACAGGTCGACCCCCAACGAAATCTAATGTTCTCTGCAATATACTTATTTTTCTAACTAGTTCTGTATAGTTATAAATACAAGAACTCCATAAGCCAAGAACCGTGCTGGCTGAACGAAAAGGTACAGAGGGGCAACTATGGTAACTCACCAATGAAGCAGTTGTTTCATCCCACCTCTCTCGCTTTCACTATCTCACTTTCTCTTCTCTACAACATTACTCTATATCTATCTGTGGTTTACTACTACACAACGACGAGAACACAAACACAAACTATACAAGGAAAATCTACGATATCTCTCTTTACCCCGCATTCTTTACGAATTATATTATACATGCCAGCCTGGTGTAGTTTGACTAAAACAATATGAAACGGTAAATAAATGTTCTTTTACAACTTCAATCACTGTTCTTCCTTTCATCTTGCACATCTGCAATATCAACACCCGATACAATTGGTAACTGCCGACTCCAACAATTATCGTAATACATACCGCTACAAAGGCATTCCAACCATGAATATCCTGTCTTTTAGGAGTGTCCAGGACTACATTACTTACAGTGGTCGTTCTCAGTCTTTTTAGCTTCAATGCACATTTGAGGTCAAACGAATTATTTGCAGACTTCAAGTAGAAAGTCTTTAAAAATTAACTATGCTGTAAAGTTAAAAATATAGAAAATATACAGAGAATGACTGCTTCCTTTATTTTATTAGTGATAATTATGTGTAACAAAATTATTAATAACACGTTTCCCAAGAACTTCAAGCATTACTATGGATAATCTTTGGCATTCAGATCATTATGTGAAATTAAACAGGCATTATTTCATGGCTTTGATATTTCAATGACGTGGTTGCTTATTTTTAAAATGACACTCTAAGGTAGCTATGAAAGACGAAATCCGACTAGTATGAAGATAAAACTGGTAGAATATTTTGGCCAGATATGGCCGGTTTAAACATTAAAGGGCTAAATTATATATTTTTTTTAATCTAGGGACAAATCTCTGGTACCCCTTACAGTAAATTGTTTCAGAAACACTGAAGTTATGTCCCTTTTCTTTAATATATGCGAGTTGAGGAAGATTTGGCTGCTGTTTTCAGCAGGTCGAGAAACCATATAAAAGTGCCTCCTCTCGCTCGACAGAAAAAAAAAAATTACAAACCAACAAATATGTCAGCAAAGGAGCTCCTATACCAAAGATTCGAAACGTAGGTGGTACCGCCCCCAAGGACGCACTGGAAATGTTGAGGGTGCATTAGGTTTTAGGAGGCGGTGAGGTAATGCAATTAACATACTAAACTTTAACTAGAGTTGTAATATTATACATGATAAAACTAGTAATGGTTATTAAAATTGAATAAGATATCATCAGACGCAAGAAAGCCATTAACTTGCAATGTATAAAGTAATTTTACAACTTTTGTCTTTATTAATTTTTTTTGGATCTTTTTTAAAACGGGGGCCACATTTTTCATTAATGTTTTACGTAGTGTTTTTGGTACCGAAAGACTTTCAAACTTCGTATACTTATCTATTTTGTGTTATAGAACAGAAAAATATTTTTGTATTCGAATTTATTTCATGTAAAAAGTTGTCTTATTTCGATAATTTCAACCAATCACTGACAAGTATTCAGTTGTTTATATTTACTCCTTTGGTTGATTAAGCGGTGTAAAGCGTATTTAATTTCCATAGCTTCGTTTTGCTTTTTTCTTTTTAAATTTGCTGTTTTACCCTAACCCTAACCCTATCACCGATAGAATTGTTTCAGAATCGTTTGTTTATGTAGTCGGCACTTAATGTATATCGGCTGAATGGACGTCAGTGATTGGTTGAAATTACAGAAATACGACAACTTTAACATGGAATAACTTAGGGATTCCTTTTTTTTTTTTAA
>NC_068994.1:13930710-13934171 GCF_001194135.2 Octopus bimaculoides
TTAAGAAGACTAAGAGAAAAAGATGTTTTATATAACACATTCTACCAGTGTTCCAAGTTTCAAAGTGTTTCGTTAATGAAAAATGTGGCCCCCGTTTTAAAAAAGATCCTTTTTTTTTATCATTTCGCTGTTAAAAGCTTATACAATCCATTTTTAGAGTAAAATTTATAAAGTATCAACCATGATAATTCACTCAATACTTAAGCGGGCGCTAGGCATAACCACTTAGAAAGGGGCGCTACAAAACAAAAGAAAAGGTTAAAAGCCACTCTATACAATCAACTGTCGTGATCGTAAAATCAAATTTCCTCCAGAGTAATCTCCCTTCAAAGCTAACTTTGCTGCAGTACCCTTATTTATTTATTTATTTATTAACGTTATAAAAATTTAGAAACTTCGAGAACACGAAATAATTCTTCTTAGGGACGGAACAATTTCTAGGATCGAAGTAAATAAAGCTATAAATGATAGGTGTATAAATATATAAATATTAGGTTAAAAATCCTCCTCATAGAAAGAATCGAAGGCTGCAGGTCGTGATTTTTTTTTGTATTTTTACTTTGTGTAAGGCCATGCTACAGCACTGCCGTCAGAGGTTGAGTCTGTTACATCGACTTCCAGGGTTTATTTAATTGACTGGTACTCCTTTTATCAACTTCTAGTAGGTGAAATGCATAGTGGCCTAGCAGGGATTTTAAATTAAACTGTAAAGGAAAAGAAGTGTGACTGTGTTATAAGAAGCATGCTTCTGGGTTCGGTACCACTGCATGGCACCTTGGTAGTCACCTTGGGCCGAACGAAGCCTTGTGAGTGAATATGGTAAACGAAAACTGAAAGAAACCCTATTTATATATCCTTTTACTTGTTTCAGTCATTTGACTGCAGCCATGCTGGAGCACCGCCTTTAGTCAAACAAATCCACCCCAGGACTTACTCTTTGTAAGCCTAGTACTTATTCTATCGGCCTGTTTTTCCGAACCTCTAAGTTACGGGGACATAAACACACCAACATCGGTTGTCAAGTGACGGTGGGGGAACAAACACGGGGACACACACACACACACACATACGATGGGGTTCTTTCAGTTTCCATCAACCAAATCCACTCACAAGGCTTTGGTCTGCTCGAGGCTATAATAGAAGGTGCAACACAGTGGGACTGAACCCAGAACCATGTGGTTGGGAAGCAAGCTTCTTACCACACAGCCACAGTAAAAATTCAATCATCACTAATTGTGACTGAGGGTGCTGAGAGCAATAAGTGATGATTAAATTTTACCTGTATGGTTTTATATATTGCACCTAGTTGTCTTTATCAATTCATTTATATATAATGGAATAAAAGAATCAGAGAGTGGGACGAAGGAACGAAAGAAATAAATGGAGAAAGAAATAATCTTGGTACTTGACTCATACTTTATTTCGTCAAACCTCAGAAGAATGAAAGACAAAGTTGACCCCAACAGGATTTGAACTCATGATGCAATAAAGCTAAAATAAATACAGCAAAGCATTTTGGCCAACACTGGCAAAGCAAATCAGATAGATTGTCACAAGATTGCATTACATTCCATAAACCATTTTCTGTACATAAAGTGCACACGAAACAGTTATAATACCAGACACATATATGGACAATCTGGAATGGGGCATTTTGTTGGTCACACCTGGTTTATCAACTCTTTACCTCTGTGCTTAAGGAAGTCGCGGGCTAAATAACAATGCCATCTGTCTAGGGAGAGCCAGCAAGTTTTTAAGGGCACAGCTGCTTATGACCTCTGCTTCATTATCTGCAGTCTCATCATTATAATTGTTTTAAACCTTTGGCATTCAGATTTCTTTGTCAAATGTATTGATTATTTATTCTTTTATTCTTTTACGTGGTTCAGTCATTTGACTGTGGCCAGGCTGAAGCACTGCCTTAAAGGGTTTTAGTTGGAGAAATCAACCCTAAGGCTTATTCTTTGTAAACCTAGTACTTATTCTATCAGTCTCTGTTACCAAACTGCTACATTATGGGGATGTAAACACAGTAACATAAGTTGTCAAGCGATGGCAGGGAGACAAACACAGACACACACACACACACATATGATGGGCTTCTTTCAGTTTCTGTCTACCAAATCCACTCACAATTCTTTGGTCAGCCAAAGGGTATAGGAGAAGACACTTGCACAAGGTGCCATGCAATGGGATTGAACCCTGAACCATGTGGTTGGGAAGCAAGCTTTTTACCACACAGCTACACCTGCACCTATTTATTCACATTGTTTTGCATTCATCAATGCATTATCTTGTAGCTTCAAAATTTCAATGGTGTGTTTGTATATTTTTAGAATTACATTGTTGGGTAGGTGTGAGAGGTTGGAACCTATCAGTTCTAACATAAAACAAGTATGGGCCAGATATGGCTAGATTAAATGCTAAAGGATGAATATCCACCCACCCAAGATACTTCCATTGGTCAGATGGAGTTTATTGAGGTAAATTTTCTATAGCTGGACGCCTTTCCTGTTACCAACCCTTACCTGCTTCCAAACAATGTCATATTTCTCATGTCAAGTATAGCTTTGCAGAATACTGAAAATGAATGATACTGCTTTTTTATGTGTGTATGAGTGTGTTTGTGTGTAAATATATGTCGGGTCATCCCATAAATAATGCAGTATTTTCAGTTGCATAAACTAAAAGTTGGAGGGGGGACAGGATAAACTACCTGCATCAACTTGCTATAAAAGCAGGTAGAAATTTTACCTTGATTTATTCTTAGTGCAAGTTTTGAAGAGTGCAGTTCAACTTTAACAGTTATTTTTTCAAAGCTATAATGGAAGTGTTAAAGGAGCATATTTTGCTTTATGAGTTCAATAAAGGCAACAATGCAATGAAAAGTACAAGGAATATTAATGCAGTATATGGGGGATTAGTCAATAAGAGTAAGCCAGTGTCACCGGTGGTTCCAGAAATTCCGAGCTGGAAACTACAGCCTAGAAGATGAACCACATCCTGGAAGATATGTAGAGCTCGACAAGGACATCCTGCAAACCCTGGTGGAACAAAATCCTATTGTAATTGTTGAGGAACTAGTAGACAACCTTTGATTTGGTCATTCAACCAGTCATTCAAATCAGTGCTAGAAGAAAGACGACCATCTTTGGATTCAAGACAAAAGGTGTCGCAGTACTTGGCAGGTCGATATATCAGCAGTGGTGAAGCTTTTTGGCGGATATTCGGGTTTCCGCTTCACCAAAGGAACCCCGCCATCATACAACTCACGGTTCATTTGGAAAACGGCCAGCGGACTTATTTTACTGAACAGACTACTGCTCAATTGGTGGCCAATCGAAAAGAAACAAGTTTGAATGGTTTTTTTAGGCTTTGCCAAATTGACACATTTGCCAAAACGCTTTTATACCCTCAGGTTCCGTCCTACTATGTGTGGTCAAAGAACACTTGGGTGCGTA
>NC_068994.1:13934872-13939652 GCF_001194135.2 Octopus bimaculoides
AATGAGCCAAAGCTCCTTCCAGAACAGAAGTTCGCTTACAACTCCTTTATTAATTCTGTCCGGGACAAAGCTGGGGGGATTTTCTTCCTCGACGATCGTGCAGGAACTGGCAAAACTTTTGTCACAAAATTAATATTGGCTGAGATTAGGCGAACACAAGGCATTGCCTTAGCTGTGGCATCATCTGGAATTGCGGCTACTTTGTTGCCAGGCGGCAGGACAGCTCACTCCACTTTCAACCTTCCGCTTGACTTAGTAACAGCTCAGATCAGGCAGAAGTGTTCAGACGATGCAAGCTTATCGTTTGGGATGAATGTACAATGGCCCACAGAGGTGCTCTTGATCTCTGAGAGACATCAAAGACTCTACAGTTCCCTTGGGAGGCATAACACTTCTTATTTCAGGGGACTTCAGGCAAACACTGCCAGTTATTCCCAAGGGGAATAGAGCTGATACAGTACGTGCGTGTCTTAAGTCATCTGCATTGCTAAGACATTGTTACAATTGTGAGAACAATAAAACAGCTTTTTCAGGGCCACCTCACATTCTATTGTTACCCACTTCTCAGAGTGCTGCAATGCTCTAGGCAAGGCTTTCTGTCCAGTTGCAAATTGATTGGTTGGTTTTCAACTTATAGCAATCTTTCCCTCAATAATCATAATTGAGTAGAATCATCAACAGTACTTTAAAACAATTAAGCCCCGAGCAACGCCGGGCACTTCTGCTAGTCATTTATAATTACGAAATGTTTTACTGAAATAAACTTTTTTGATCACGATGATTTTACGAACGTCAAATAGGAAATTACCAGGTATTTTAAAAATTAATTGTCGGTAGTGTATTTTCAACAGAAATATGATAACAAAAGGCTGGATGAATGAACATGTGACATGAAGCGTGTTTAATGAATATACGTTATATAAAGCTAATAATTCAGCAATATATGATTATAGCAAATATGTAATAAGAACACAGCTGACGACTTTTGTTCAACTGTGAAGTCCACAAATGCTACTTTCCAGTGTTTCTGGTCTCGTCCGGTAAACGGTTGGCTATATCTATCTATCTATCTATATAAAATCAAAATAGGATAAAAATCTTTTACAAGAATTTTATCAGGAAGCTAGTGTGTAAAAAAATTCGTAAGGGAAATTTCTATTCCCAAGAATATACTTATTCATTTATATATATATATAACGGGCGTGTGGCATTATTCTGTAGTAATGCCCTTTATATATATATATATATATATATATGTGTGTGTGTGTGTGTGTGTGTAATTTATGTTTTTGTGTGTATGAGAGAGAGAATAAAAAAGAACAGACAGTGAAGAGATTATTTCATGCTATGACAATTCTGCTTTTAGTGTTTGCTGATACATACTATCTTAACAGTTTCGTATTTATTCGTTTTCATAAACCGGTGTAAACTGTACAGTGTAAACGATCACATAATAATATATATAAAATATTATGCGACAATATTATAAGATAAATTATAAAAATCATTACTTTCACAATATGTTGAAAATATGGTCATACACTCGATTAAAATTATTATTATTCATACCAATTTTCAAGTCCGCCCGCATAGCTCAGTCGGTAGAGCATCAGACTTTTAATCTGAGGGTCGCGGGTTCGAGTCCCTCTGCGGGCGTACAATTATTTTGGATGTACAGAATATTATTATCTTCCGTTATTTTATTATGTATTTATACATCTATCGTAAGATAGTGTCTCTCACGTTTACTAGTTGAGTATAAAACAAGCTATATAGTTGTGAGATGCATTTCTCCCAAGATAACTCGAAGAATCCTAAAATTTTCTGAACAGCGCCGTATTATGAAGATGAAAAAATGCAACAAAATTAAACATGAAAAAATCCCGATAACAGAGCAGTTACCTTGTTTAAACAGGAGTTTATTTTCGTAATTTCCTTGTTCTTATAGTAAGCTACGATATACGTACATTCTCTAGATTTTCCTGTAATTCAGACCGCCTTATGGTCCCAGCAGACAAAATGGAAAAAATGTTGCCCCAGAGGATGGCGAGGAAGATGCACTGGAATAGCAACTCTGACTCACATAGTGTGCAGTGGAGGCGCAATGGCCCAGTGGTTAGGGCAGCAGGCTCGCAGTCATAGGATCGCGGTTTCAATTCCCAGACCGGGCGTTGTGAATGTTTATTGAGCGAAAACACCTAAAAGCTCCACGAGGCTCCGGCAGGGGATGGTGGCGAAACCTGCTGTACTCTTTCACCACAACTTTCTCTCACTCTTACTTCCTGTTTCTGTTGTGCCTGTAATTCAAAGGGTCAGCCTTGTCACACTGTGTCAAGGCTGAATATCCCCGAGAACTACGTTAAGGGTACACATGTCTGTGGAGTGCTCAGCCACTTGCACATTAATTTCACGAGCAGGCTGTTCCATTGATCGGATTAACTGGAACCCTCAACGTCGTAAGCAACGGAGTGCCAACAAGTACTCAATTGGTACTTATTTTATCGACCTCGAAAGGATAAAAGGAAAAGTCGACCTTGGTAGAGTTTGAACTCAGAACGTAAAGACAGATGAGAAGCTGCTAAGCATTCTGCCTGGCATGCTAACAACTCTGCCAGCTCACCACCTTCAACAGAGTATAAATTAGAAACAAGTTTATTTTACTTGCCAGGATGAAATTTCATAAACAGATGTCCATTTTAGGGTTATCTATCTTCAGATAATTCAAAAATAAATGTCAACATCATATTTGTTTTAACGTCCACTTTTCCATGCTTGCATGGGTTGGATGGAACTTGCTGAGATACATAGGCATAGGCAGGATTGTGTGACAAGTGGTTTGCTTCCCAACCACATGGTCCTGGGTTCAGTCCCACGACATGGCACCTAGGGCCACTATAGCCTCAGGCCAACAAAATTTAGTAGATGGAAACTGAAATATATATCTATGTGTCTTTGTGTCTGTGTTTGTACTACTTGACAACTGGTGTTGGTGTATTTATGTCCCCATAACTTAGCAGTTCAGCAAAGGAGAATAAATACCAGTCTTAAAAAAGGAAGTACTAAGGTCAATTCACTCAACTAAACTTCATCAAGGTGGTGCTCCATCATGGTCACAGTCTAATGATTGTAAAAAGCAAAAGATTAAAAGATTATGCGTTTTCGACAGGTGGATGCCTTTGCCATTGCCAAACCTCACCTGTTTCCAAATAAGGTAATATATCCACATAGCTGGACAAGCTTTCACTGAAGATCAGAAATGAAGGACACCACTTCTACATATGTGATGCTCATTTACAATTTTCACATGATTTCAAGAGAATGAGAGAGTTACCCCTACCCCATATAGATAGATAGACAGACAGACAGACAGACAAATAGATAGATATAGATACGTACATATAAATGAATGCTATAAGAAGTGGATTCAGAGAATCCGGTGATCTGATGAGCTAGCTTTCTTTATTTGTACTAATTTGTGAATATACAATTGTATTGAATAATGTTGATCATACATATTAATACGAGCATGCAAGAAGGTCACAAAATGGTTGTGATCCTATGGAAGTCATGTGGTTAAATATATATATAAAAATAATAGAAAATGGAGATGTATAACAATTGGCAATTCAAAAATTAAAATTCAAAATTTATTAGCATAATAGTATATTATATTATATTCTTATATTAATACAACACAATACAATATAATACGTAATAAATTTTAAGTATATATCACATACAAATGGTTCAATTCTTGGCCATGATAAAATTGTAAAAATTCATTGTTTTTTGACCAAGTATCTCTTCAGTGTAATTTCTTATGTATATTAAGATTCACATATCTAATAAGATTTATATTCATATTTAAATTTAAATAGATTTAAATTTATATAGATTTAAATTCAGTCTTACTGGATATGTGAATCCTAATATACATAAGAAATTACACTGAGGAGATTCTTAGTCAAAAAAGAATCAATTTTCACAATTTTATCATGGCCAAGAATCAAAACATTTGTATGTGATTTATATTTAATATTTATTACATATTATATTGTATTATGTTGTATTATTGTAAGAATATACTATAATACTGATATCATATCTATCTGGTCATGTGCATGTCATCACCTATCAGAATAAAACACAAGAAGTCACTTCTTGATCAATTTGGACAATACAATTCTAGCCTGTGAATTTATTGATCAAATCCAAATATGAAAATGTAATTCTGTGATAATTAGATTCCAAAGGGTGCAAGAATTATCTTTATAGAAACCCCTGCAGATTATATTTTTGAAAATTACCTTCTTTTTTCATTAATATTTTGTTTAAGTTCACTTTGTGAATTCAAAGTCCCAATATGATTTTCCTCTCTGCCAGGGCTGGCTCAACCCAAGCACTCGCCTGGGGGGTCATGTGCTAGGGAATACCAAGGAGGGTATGATAAGGCAATTTCCATGGCCATCAGCTTGTACACACCAAAGTTCAGCTAGCTTGGGGTGCCAGCAATCCTAGGGCCAGCCCTGCTCTCCGCTATTGTCTGCAGTAACAAAGGAAATCATTGTAGAGATTTTTAGTTAAGGAAGAAGCACCTCCAAACATGGCTGTGTGGTAAGAAGTTTGCTTCCCAACCACATGATTCCTGGTTCAGTCCCATTGCATTGCACCTCAAGCAAGTGTCTTCTACCCCATATTAAAATAAATTTGTTTGAAATTTTAAGGTGTTTCTATTATTTTGTCCAACCCCTTTGTGTGTGTATATATATATATATATATA
>NC_068994.1:13939957-13944615 GCF_001194135.2 Octopus bimaculoides
CCAGACTTTAAAAAAAATTAAGTACTGGAGGTTGATACATTCAACTAAAAATTCTTCAACGCAGTGCCCCAGCATGGTCACAGTCTGTAATGACTGATACAAGTAAAAAGATATATATATATATATATAAATATATATATATATAAATATATATATATATACACACACACACACAACACACAAGGGAGGGCTGAAAAGGTTCTGGCTTTGGGTAAAAGAAAATACAGGAGGATCGACTAATCATTTTATTCAACATATTCTCCTTTCAGATTCACATACTTATTGCAATAGTCCTTCATTTTTTTCTAAGCCCTATAAAAGAACTCAGATGATTGGACCTTTCACAATAGTCTTAACACCAGGAACTTTTCAGTACCCCCTCATACACACACACACACACACACACAAACATGACAAGTTTCTTTTAGTTTCAGTGTACTAAATTTTCATTGTGATGTAGAAGTAAATACAATCAGGAATTTCAATGACTGAAACAAACAAACAAAATAAAAGACTATCGTATCACAAGAAATTGTTTTTATTGAATTTCGAAACTGACCATGGTGCAACAGGATCACTCTGACATAGAGAGAAATTAACAATCAGACATAGTATAACAAAATTACAGGAACATGCATTGAAGGAAGACTGACCTACTGTATAATTATAGTTACATTATGACATACATAAGGAACTGGTGAGTACTTAGCCTCTGGAGACTAAAAAAACCTATGGGGGTCACTTCTGTCCACACAATAATGTCTTATCAATTCACTATCTTGCAGACTAGCTTCTGAACTATAAAACAGATGAGTAAAACAGTGGGGGGAAAAAAAATCAAGTGACTCTCCAAGGTTTATGTTGTCGTCGTCATCATTTAATGTCCATTTTCCATGCTGGCATGGGTTGGACGGTTTAACAGAAGCTGGCAAGCCAGAAGAGTGCACCAGGTTTCACTGTCTGTTTTGGCATGGATTTTACAGCTGGATGCCCTTCCTAATGCTAACCACCTTACAGAATGGACCGAGTGCATTTTACGTGGCACCAGCACTGGCAAGGTCTGTTTTGGTACAGATTTTAGAGGCTGGATGGCCTTTTTAATACCAACTACTTTATACAGCTGGATGCCTTTCCAAATGCCAACCACTTTACAGTGTGGACTCAATGCTTTTTGAGATTGTAAATTAAACGAAGCCACTGAATACAGGCTGTTGTTGATTTGGTCCTTTCTTCTGAGTCTATGAATTTAAAGAGTTGAATGAAGACTAGATTTAGGAACATTATGTTTTGTTTTTAAATAATAATTAAATTCGAGGATAAATAATGTTTTTAAATTGTGCAAATATAATTTGACTGCCTTATTTGAATGAATAAATTATAGATAAATTAGACACACTGTGTGTATTAGAAATTGTGATTTTGTATATACAGCAGTGACTAATATGTCAAAAAGCCTTTGGCCTGTATATATGTAATGTATGCATATAAATATTATACAGACAGCTGTGTGGTGAAGAAGTTCATTTCGCAACTATATGGGTCTGTATTCAGTCCCACTGTGTTGCAACTTGGGTAATATCTTCTGCTACAGCCTTGGGCTGACCAAAGTCTTTTTAGTACACTTAGCAGATGGAAAGTGAAAGCTTGCTCTGTGTGTGTGTGTGTGTGTGTGTTTCATTATCTTTCGAACTCCATACATAGCTAGCCAACTTAGTAGCTTTGCTTTTGTCCTTATGTCGGAAGGTGGTTATGTGATGGGCATAGCAATTTTTAAATTCTCCTTCACATAATCCACTATAGGTCTTCTTATCCGTTGTATTATTATTTAGGATTGCAGTATCTTCTGACTCATATATGATAGATTTAATCATGCATCATTGGCCAAGTGGACAGGATCCTTGATCCCAACAGTTATAACTGGATATAGGCTCTTGGAATTGACTTCGAGTAATGATACTCTTCATATTGAGGCAGCAGCTATATGATAATTTCACAGACTGCCTGATAAATAATTTCCTGTATTTGTGAGTGGCTGGAAAGTGTTTGTCTAGGAGAGACAGAAATCTTTTTACTTATGTTAGTTTTTACATTAAGGGAAAAGGGAGGGGCAAACCAAATAACTTTTCTTGGCATATTTTTAGGTCTATCATTATCCTGATTAATATTAGAGGGGTTATATATTAATTTATCTTTGAATCCATTATTGGCTGAAGCATTATTACAGAAGTGGGGTTTTAAAAAATTACAGTGGGGTGACAAGACTGTTTATGTATATAGGACGAGTTTCTCATTAGGTTTATGGAAAGGTTTATATGAGGAAGAGTTCAGGTCTAGGGAAACATCTAGAAAAAAATCAACTACAGACAGATAAGTAGCTACTGTAATTTTAAGGCCTAATTGACTGAAGGTAGAAATAAGTTGTTTCTTAAATCTATTAAGGATGTGACCATCACACCCATGGAAAATACCCAAACCACCATCTCGGTATATACATATATAGATACATTTATACACATATACACAGTACCTGACCTCTTAACATGCTTCCAGAAATCAGGAATTTCCAGAATTTCAGGAATATTGTGCTATATACAATACCCTGTATTGAGTAAACAAACCCTGTTTCTGAAGTTGGTTAATTTGCATGTGGTCTGTTAAAGATCATTTCGTTCTTTATGTTTTTAAGTGGTCTGATAAAGATCAAACATATTCTGCATCAGACTTGTATTAATTTGAACCTGTATCTTAACAAAATATTGCATACATGGTACAGTACAATATTATTTTAACGATTTTAAGTGGATTAATAAATATCAAACAAACCCTACTTTAGAAGTGTATTAATTTGAATCAGTTAAATGCAATTTAGCTCTTTACTTAGCATAGTTTACTTTATATTTGAAGTATATATTTAGACTTGTCTCCAGAAAATCCAGAAATCCAAGAAACTTCTAGTATCAATTTTTCCAGATAATTAGCCTGGTACTGTATTATGTATGAGAAACTGTAATTCTTTATCAGCTGCAGGTGGTTTCAGGTAGATAAAATCTAGTTTGTACACCCCCTAAACAACAGCCCATCTGCCATTAGCTTGTTTTTCTAAGCTTTATAGAGAAGCTTCTAAAACAAGAAAGCAAAAAGTGCACTTATTTTTCCAATCTCTCACATTCTACACCAAACAAGAGTTGACAGCCCTTGATCAAAATAAACCTACATCCACTGTCACACCAGAAAAGCTCAGTTCTCTTTCATCAGAATTTTGTTTGAATGTATTCATCGATGAATTTGTTTATGTCTGCTTAATGCACTGTTATGTGCAAATACCATTGTGCAGTGTTTACACTGATAGGGTTTTTCTCCCGTGTGTGTTCGTTTGTGCTGTTTTAACGTGCAGTTAGTCATAAAAGCTTTACCACAATATTCACAGTGGAATGGTTTTTCACCTGAATGCGTGTGTCTGTGTTTGATCAAGGAGCTATGATATGTGAAAGTCTTGCCACAAAAATCGCAACAGAAAGGCTTTTTCCCTGTATGTAAAATTTTGTGTGCTATCAATTGGTCTTTACGTGAAAATGTCTTGTTACATTCTTCACAAGAGAAGGGTTTCTCTCCAGTATGTATCCTTTTGTGAACCTTCAATGCATATTTTATCATGAAGCTTTTCCCACAAACTTCACAGTGGAAGAGCCTTTCTCCAGTGTGTATTCGTATGTGCTTTTTCAAGCAACTTCTATCAGCAAAAGCTGTGCCGCAGTAGATACAACTAAAAGGTTTTTCTCCCGTATGCGTGTATCTGTGTCCAGTTAAATCCTTTTGTTGAACAAAATTCTTACCACAGTACTCACAATGATAAGGTCTCTCGCCAGTGTGTGTTCGTTTATGTATATTCAAATTACAGTTTTGAGAAAATTTCTTACCACAGTATTCACAACTGTAAGGTTTCTCACCAGTATGGGTACGTTTATGTTCAACTATATGATTACTACATGTATAACTTTTGCCACATATTTCACAATGATAAGGTTTCTCTCCTGTGTGTGTGAGATTATGCTTCGTTAAGTTGCTCTTCACTGCAAACGATTTACCACAGTACATACATACGAATGGCTTCTCTCCAGTGTGAGTTCGAACATGGTCCTTCAGATAATATTTTGTGATAAATTTCTTACCACAAATATCACAGTGGAAAGGTCTTTCTCCTGTGTGTATCCTTTCGTGTATGATAAGTTTGGCAGTGCATTTAAAAGATTTATTGCAAATTTTACACTGGTAATTCTTCCTTGTAGTTTCCACCTTTTTCTTCTTCGCTATTTCACAAGAAAACATTGCTGAAGATGTTGAGTTGCTTTTGAGATGGAGCATTCAGCTAAAAAAATAAAATAAAACAAGTTTTCAAATATACCAACATAATATACACACACACATTATACATATATATATATATATATATATATATATAGACTTTATTGAGGTAACTGTTATAACATTTCATGGATGAGTTCATGAACCTTGGTTCTTTTCTCTAAAACTACATATGTATATATTTTATACTGTGAAACTTAATTTAATTTCAATTTTTGATAAATTGAATTTAATTGAGTTTTTACCTGTAAATTTGGATTTTTATCCCTAATATTATTATTATATATATATATATA
>NC_068994.1:13945718-13948036 GCF_001194135.2 Octopus bimaculoides
GAGGGGGCGGGCTCTGTTTTCACCAACCAAATTCATTGACGAAGCTTTGGTCGACACGGGACTACAGAAGACAAGGTGGAATTCTGGCTTAAGCATCCTAACTGCTTTTTATTTTTGAGAATTTTCTGAAATTTTTTATGAATTTGTGTTCAACACACGAGAATCCAGACAATTATACAAAAAAAAAAAAAATTGTGTATGTGTGATTTAAGAGCGACTTAGCTGTTATTTTTAGCACATCCCTGGACTAGCTACCTTCCTCGTTTCTTTGACATGCATTGATGTTTTTCAATATTTTTCTCTCCCAAAAAAGTTGAAGGGTTATACGAGGTGCTTAACCCAGAATTTCCGCCGAAGACACTTGTGTGGAGCAGTGGGACTGAATCCAAAACCACGAAGTTGCAAAGCAAACTAGTTAACCACATTGCCAGAAAGAAAGAAATAATGAATTTAAAAATAAAGAGAAAGTGCGAGAAGTCAAACTACCAGTGCAGTTGTGTAACAAAGATTCGGACCTCAAATTCAAAGGCCGAAGAAACGAGCTTTTTCTCCAGACGTGGTTGCCCTCCTTGTGTTTGCTGAGTCCCGGTTTTCTCAATACTCCTGCAACCACAAACGTTCACTTACAGATCAAAATTCCCACCATTACTTTCTAGGTGGCAGGACCGTCTTCAACTACAACAATTTCTGCTAGCTACTCTTAAGACCTTGTCCCTAACCAGAACGAACCTGGGATCTTTAAATACTTCTGCCTCAGATGTCATACGTGTCCCTTTAAAACGCCACTGATCTGAAATATCCCAGTTCGACTCCATCGATGTTCCAACTACACCTTTATAGCTGCGTCCCTCTAAGTGAGAGAGAGAGGTGGGTAGCCCCATTCAATAAAAAAAAAATAGCATCAAAATAAATAATAGTAGCATAGAGGCGAGGAGGGTGTCCATCCCGGGCGACTCTTGTACGGGGTGGCACTTTGGGGTCTGCCGCATAAGCCTAAATAAGGGGCTGGTCAGCAAATTCAAAAATTATCCCGGATGGCACACACTCTAGCTACAGGGTTGGACTAAAAGAAGAACTCAGGCTGATATGATCTACTAAATCTCTTCAAATGCGATGTCACAGGTTAACAGCAGTCTTATGACTTGGAAGAGTAAAAGAATATTTCTAATGAGCTTATTGTATCCAGTGCTCAGGTGCACTACAACTCGTGGGAAAACGGTAAAAGAGGGACACAAAAGACAGGGAAGTGACTAGTAAAAGAGCCACAACTCAGAAAGGATGCCCGGAGCATACAAACAGCGCTGATGTATTTTGGGAGGTATGGAATTTTTGAAGGATATTGTGTTCTGTCAGCTAAGAACCAACGTAGGTAGTTTATTTATTCCAAGCTTCGAACAATTCTGTGCGTGAGAAAACAAAATATGTCTCATGAAGGAAAGCTAGTTTAGCTATCAGAGCAACCAGAGTGACTAAAGTAACGGAGGCTGTATTTGGTATATTCATCGCATCTGTTGTTTAGCCCAATGACAACAATGATGTGACAGACCATAATCAAAGACGTTTGTTCCCGTCGCAATCCGTCTTTTTGTGTAAATCTATGACTACATTGTGCAATCAAGTACTGGAATCGAATTATAATTTTATAAGGCATCCTCGATGTTAATGGAATTATAAATGATGAGATTTAAAAAAAAATTACTATAAGCAACAGTAAGGTTTGATTTGAACGAATTAAGCTGTTATTTCTTGCATGTCGAACGACCGTGCATAGCTTCAGCATTAACCTGAGCAGACGGACGATCAAAAGCAAACCAAACACAATTATCTAGTCTTTTTGCATATGTAAGACATATATCCTTAAAAAATACGGTATTGCTTCAATGTTGTACAGAAGCTGTTTATATATGTTACAAGTATCAAAATTTACAACCTTTTCTCTCTCCTTCTCAAAGGGTTCTTTGTTTCCTTTCAAATATAACCATATCAGTTCAGTAGCATATGACGGCTGTTATCATTCAAGCATGTCATTCAGACGACATTCCTTGTCTCACTGACTTGTAAATGTCAATAAACAAGACAAAAGCACATTAAGCTGCTCTCCACGTGTCATGGCTGACCGACGTATCAGGAGTGACTAACCGATACTATTTATCATTTAAAATACAGAGATGCCTATAATAGGACATCTAACCTGCTAGAAAGAGCAGCAAAAAACTCCCTAATTTGTATAGAGTTTTTTGCTGCTCTTTCTAGCGGGTTAGATGTCCTGTTATAGGCATCTCTGTATTTTAAATGAACAATATATAGTCTATTGACTA
>NC_068994.1:13948713-13949458 GCF_001194135.2 Octopus bimaculoides
GGACAAAATAATGGAAACACCTTAAAATTTCAAACAAATTTATTTTAATACGGGGTAGGACAGCCTTTGACAGTAATTACACTTGAATTCGATGAGGTATGGACTCATACAAAGTTTGAATTGTTTTCAAAGGAATTTTTGTCCATTCTTCTGCTGAAACAGTCTTCAGTTCTTGTAGTGATGATGGTGGAGGATATCGACTCCTTACTTGTTTTTCTAAAATGCACCATAAATGTTCAATAATATTGAGATCTGGGGACTGTGGTAACCACATAAGATGTTCAACTTCACTAGATGTTCCTCGTGCCAATTCAGTAACAACTATAGCTGTGTGAATCGGTGCATTATCATCTTGAAAGATTGCGTTTCCCTCCCGGAAAGAGTTCCGCAACCATAGGTTGAATTTGATGAAATAAAATGCTTAAATAGTCTTGACTATTAATTCTGCCATGAAGGGAAACCATTGGGCCGGCGGATTTCCAAGATATAGACCCCACCTCCTAGATCCTCTTCTTCTCCCGTACCAAGAATTCACAACGACCTCGAACCCACAAGAGAGACAGAAACGAGCAGAAACAAGGAAAATGTCCCTTGTATTTGAACACTATGCAAATATTCTTTTAAAAAACTTTTTTAATTTTTCCAAAATTTAATTGTTTTCCATACTTACAGTTGAAAAAGTCTCAATGACTGAAACCGGTATTGAAATGTTTTTTATAAAATTATTTTAGCATTTTCTACCTTG
>NC_068994.1:13949719-13955855 GCF_001194135.2 Octopus bimaculoides
ATATATATATATATACACACACACACATTTGTTGAGTCTGGAAGAAGGGACATTGCCTATGAGCTTTGCAAGCTCTGTGATGTCGTTAAACTGTTACATATCAAGACCCATAGGAAAGACACAAGCAGAGAGGAGATTCCAGAAGGATGTTGTTCTGAGAAGGTAAGACTAGACATAGTAGTTAGTGCCGGGTGGCAGAGTGATGATGGACGAAATAAGGATGGCCAGAGGGGTGGAGAGGCGAGTGGGTCGAGTGCCTGAGTTGAAGAGTTACGAGACCAGTAAACACCGGGGGTCAGAAGCCCTTATAACAGCGATTGCAAACAAAGTGTGATGGTTCGGATCATACATTTATTTGATCAACGTTGACTGGAATTTAACACCAACAAGCTTGAACCACTTGACAACAATAGCTAATCGATGCAGCTATTTTGTTTTCAGTGCTCAATCATAACTACACCAATTTCATCTCATCCAGTGTTGTTGCTATGCAGCATGAAACAAAACACATGCGGTGGTTTGGTAAAAGAATCAATATATGGAACACATTTAGTTATGTCCCTTTATGTTTTGAGTTCAAATCCCGCTGAGATTGACATTGTTTTTGCTCATTCTGAGGTCGATAAAATAGTGAAGTACTAAGGGTCTCTTAATATTCTCATATGGAATTATAACAGAATACTAAGACAAACACAAAAAGTAATTTTATGATTTACGAAACTACAGTTAGTTACCCCAGCCCCTAATTATTTGAATGGTTTAAAATAGACATAATTTTCCTCTCTGGTCAGTATCTGTTCCTCAAAATTACTAAATTCAATTATAATATATTTTTAGAACTAATTAGTAGTTTTTCTTCTTATTGCTGACAAGACTTATTAGCTTTCTGGTAGTTTCGTATCGTCATTCTGCAACAACTGAAATTTTCATCTTCTGATCTTTCTCAGCGTCAACAGATTAACAAAACAGGTTCTTGTCGGTTAGTTAACATCTCTTTACCTGTGTTTTTCTTTATTGAATGCACGAATTTTCCTCGAAGACTTTTTATTTTTAAAAAACCGAATCCCATCACTACTTGTAAATTCTATATATTTTCTCTCCTTCATCTAGTATTGCTGCGATGTTGCGTATGCTTTGTTTACATATAATTAAAATATATATTTATATAATAATAATAATATTCGTTATATGCGTAATTAGATATTTGATGGGTGTAACGTTGAGAGGCTTATAGTACTGTACTTGATGTGTTACATCTGTGTCGATGTTTCGTTGTTTTTAATTCGGTCCAACTGGTGGGTGGGGATCGACTGCTTTTTTTGTTTGTTTTTATATATAACTTAGGTAGGCAGGATGATTAAAACCAGTACCAGCAACATAGCGTATAGTTTCTTCCGCTTTCTTAATCCTATAAATTTAGCTTCGTATCACAATAAAAATAAATAATAATTAAAAAGAGCGCTAACTTTTTTTTAAACTAGTCGTCAGATAAAACTCGTTTTCTTTTTGCTTGTCGCACGCGCATGTGTGTGTGTGTGTGTGTGTCAATTTTTTATTTTTTATTTTTCTAATGGTAATAGCTTGCTTAAAATGATTTGTTGAATTGTAAGAATAACAACAGAACATTTGATGTGGAGGGAAGAATTTAATGCTAAAAATTAGAACAAAATCTATTTTGATTGGGACTTAAAGTTTCACCAAACAAGCTGTTTAAGCGAAACTGAAATCCCAATGCACGCGCGCGTGTATTAGGATTTATAACGGTGCTCTGTATGTATGCATTTGTTGTTAGGCTAAGATTGGATGTACCTTCGTTTTAGGTATGTAAACTAAATGTATACAGTCATAACGTATCAGTGACTGTTATTGACGATACAGTTGAAACGTTGGTTACACAATTTTTTGATTGAATGAATTAGATTTGCTTCATTTTGTTTTGTTTTCTGATCGAGCAGACTGATCGCATTCCTGCCATGCCTATACCATCCCATCTTTTCTTCTGGCATAGTATCTAGAATACATTATCGTACGCATCCTTCGGTGTTGTTTTGTTGTTGATTTTTAAAGGTAAGGTGTGGTTTGAGAGAGAGGATCGGTTGCTATCTCTTGCAGGTCAAGCGACCACTTAGAGGGCATCTCGCGACTTTGATTCGTATTTTTCAAAGACTTTATAGTTGTGACCATCACGTCTTTTATTTCGTACAGTGTATTTAGGAGTATCCTCCCTTGTCATATTACTTTATTGAAGTAAGACCTGATTGAAGAGAGATTTTACTGTTACTTGTAACACATCAAGCAGGTGTATAGGAACTCCCTTGTTGGCTCAGCGTTGTTTAGCCCCATAATGAAAGCTATTCTAACTGTGACCATCCCTCTTTTCAGATATAGTGTGTCAGAAGCCACTTTATTCAGCATGTCCATTATTTTGTTTTAAATTGTAGCGTGCGATTTTAGAGAGATTTGGCTGCTACTTTTAGCAGGGTAAGTAAGCGACAACGTAGATACTTGTGTAATGTGGTGATCGTAGTAGATTATGAAGGAACCCAGTTTAATTTACTTTCTGGTTTTACATAATGAATCTTGGACTGCATCATTCAGTGTGTCCTTCCTTTTTTCAAAATAGTAAAGTGCGGTTTGAGGAAGGTGTGGCTGCTGTTTCTAACATGCTGAGTGACTACACAAAGGTTCTTTCTCTCTTTCACACACAGACTATTATAGTGTAATCATAACATTGTCGGTGGTGGTGTTGTTTGATTAGAAATGAAGCCATTTATATTATATGTTAATTTTTTGTTTAATTTACTTTCAGGTTTAACATGTCTGGTCTTACTTTAAGAAGTGTTCACCTATCTCAGTAATCTACATATTAACGTCAAAATGTCTACTGAAATTTTGACGATCCCTTGAAGATATGATGGAGCGTAAGTCAAACAAAAACCCCACTGAAGGAAAGACTAATTAAAAACTATTTGAATTTGTTTAGTTGTGTATCTTGCTGTTATCTCCAGTAACCAATCCAGCACATCTAATCTTACTTTAAGATTTAAAATTGTGAAATTTTGAAACTTCAGCTAAGCCTGGAATGGATTCTTCAAAGGAAATTAAAAACTTCTGTGAAGTTTGTGGACTGAACTTGAGTGAAGCAAGTAGCCTTAAAAGACACATAAGAACACACACAGGAGAGACTCCATACCATTGTTCAACATGTGGGAAGAGCTTTTCACAGAACTACAGCCTTAAAATACACATGCGAACTCACACTGGTGAGAGACCATTCCAGTGTGATATATGTAAGAAATCTTTCTCACAGAATTACAGTTGCAAAATTCACAAACGAATACATACAGGAGAGAGACCTTACCAGTGTCACTTTTGTGAAAAGAAATTTTCTAAAAAATCACAGTTAGACTCACATATTTTCATGCACATGAAAAAAGCTGTATCTGAGTGTGATTTGCCAGAAAGTCCAAAGACAGACACATCAACAAAGCTGTCCAGCAAGACAAGTTCAAAAGACGAACAGTACTACTGCTTGATATGTGGGAGCGAGTTCTCAGAGAACAAATCTTTACAAATCCACATGAATTCTCATGCAAATAAAACAAATTTAGAAGTATGGGAAGAAATTTTCTAGTAGATCAAAAAAAGAATTTGAGAAGTTCATGGTGTCTGTGGAAAGTTAAAAATATATTGATGAGCATACTAGGAATTGGTCTAACACCAGTTAACAGAAAAATATTTAAGTATGTCTATGTCTTTTTTCAGAAAAGATTAACCTGAGATTATGTTATGAGAAGATAATATATGTGAATTATATTATGAGCACATATTAAGACGAGGTTATGAAGAAATCACTCCAACTTACTATGTAGTTGTTCTAAGATGAGATATCAGCCAAAGAGCATCAACAGAGTTTCAGGAAATGAACTACACAAGAGTCATGTCCATCTTTGAATAAGGTGTCTTCTAGATAACATGTGACTTTTTAATGTTATTTTTTACTTTTGAAAATAACAAATAGAACTTTAAAAAGAAAGCAAACATTTTTTTTTAAAAAAACCTGTCAATGACTGAAAAATTTTTAATATTCATTAATTTGAAACAGAAATACATATCACATGAATATTGAATATTGTTGAGAAATATATAAATTTTATGAGATTTGAAACTATAAATGAAGCCATCACCTTTTAGGAGTCATAGAGAATTTTGATGGTGACTATTTTATTGATGAGGTTTGGTGGTTGTATATTTTGTAGCAGTGCACCACAAGAAGGAAAATAAATATATTCTGTATATCTGTGGTGGAGTGAAGATTTCTGTGAAACAATTGTTTTTAAATTCATAGGAAATCTAGTAGATTTGATGACCTAAATATTTTATCAGTGTGGCTGGTTCTTATATTTGCTTCTGGTAGCATTTCTTAGAATTCATGACTCTGGTGCTTTAATTATGTTATTTCTTGAGAATCATGGAAATGGATGGGACTGGAAAATTTCAGATTGAAAGCTTTAATGTTGCTGGTTTAATACCTCACTGTTCACTGTTGAATTCCTACTCAGGTTGTTAAAATAAGTGCCAGTAATATATTGCAATCAATTTAATTGACTAACCACAAATGAAACATTCGGCCTTGTGCCTTGTCGAAAGCAATCAATATTATTGTGTCCTAGCCATGCTTGTATGCAACAATGTCAAAAGAGTATGTACGCACTTCTGTGTATGTACCTTTTTTCTGATTTCAGTAAATATACTCCAAACTGATATCATAGTAAAAAGTTATATTATTTTGTGTAACTGTTTTTAAAATCATGTATGTGTATGTCAATATATGATTGTGTCTGGATACAGATGGACAGATGGTCTTCGGATTGACCCTTGATTATTTCAGTGCATGGTTAAGAAGTTTGCTTCCCAAACTTCATGGTAGCTTGGGGGCAAGTGTTTTCTACTACAGCTTCAGGCCAACCAGAACTTTATGAATAGATTTGGTAGATGGAAACTGAAAGAAGCCTATTGGTTACATACATGCATGCATGAATGAACTGTGGGGAAAGTTCCCCTCTGAGGGGTAATTCATCACAGAGTAAACCAGTGAGAGGACATTCCAGTGTGATCATCATAGTTTAAATATCTTCTTTTCTATGCTTGCATGAGTAAGGTAGAATTTGTTGAAGCACATTTTCTACAACTGGATGTCTTTTCTGTTGTCACCCTTGTTTCTAAGCAAGGTAAAATTTCATTGTAGCTTGATATATTTTCACAGAAAACTAGAAATGAATGACACTGCTTATATGATGGTGACACCCATTTACAACCATTATGTAAGCACACATGCACATATACATTGTTTTATATGTATGCGTGTGCGTTTGTGCCAGTGACTTGTAAAATATACCCAGTACACTCTGTAAAGTGGTTGGCATTAGGAAGAATGTCCAGCAGACAACTGGAGTCTGTGCAGTTCTCTGGCTTACTAGTATCAGGCAAACCATCTAACCCATGCCAGCATGGAAAACATGTTAAATGATGATGATGATGTGTCTGTGTATAGCAAATAAAAGGGATGAAAAGTCAAGCTGTATTTTCAGGAAGCATTTCTGTAATACTGGCAATCAATTGCATACCTGTAAATGCTTTATCTTTAAGAATAAAACTATCCATGCAAGCTGAAATTCCAGGCCAAGTACGTGGCTGCTGAGTAAGAATACATTAAATCAAAGACTGGAGTTTAAGGTATTATTTTTAAAAATCATCATCATCATCATCGTTTAACATCTGATTTCCATGCTAGCATGGGTTTGACGGTTCTAGCAGGGTCTGGGAAACCAGGAGGCTGCACCAAGCTCCAGTTTGATCTGGCAGTGTTTCTACAGCTGGATGCCCTTCCTAATGCCAACCACTCTGTGAGTATAGTGGGTGCTTTTTACGTGCCACCAACAAAGGGGCCAGAGGAGGCTGGCGATGGCCATGATTGGCTGGTGCTTTTTACATGCCACCGGCATGGAAGCCAGTCAAGGCGACCCTGGCATCAGCCACGTTCAGATGGTGCTTTTTACGTGCCACTGGCATGGGTATTACAACTACAATTTCCAATTCCAGTCTTTGATTTTATATATATATATATATATATATA
>NC_068994.1:13956166-13956735 GCF_001194135.2 Octopus bimaculoides
ACATAAATATTTGCTTAAAATAACATATTTTTACATTTATTTATTTAATAGTATTTAACAAATAGGTTTATTGTCAATTAAAAGATTTCGATTAAAAAACATATATAAAATCAGATTGCCCATAGAAAGTATTTGATGTCCATGGACCCCCTGTAGTCCGCGGACCACAGTTTGAAAACCCCTGTTCTAAGCTACACCTGAAATGGAAAATTGGGAATGCTGTCACTCCTGTGGATATACTATTTTAATCCATTGCTGCTGCAGAGAGATATTTAAAATTTCTCTTGTTTTAAATCTAGTCAAAAGGAAATAAGGCAACGCCTGTCTTTGGCAGCCTTCCCAAACTTGCGAGATGTTCTGTTTAATCCTTTTAATACCAACCCACCCGAGATCGCCCCCTGGTTCTGAAACACAAACTTTCTGTTTTAAATCTTACTCTCAAGTACAGTTATCTGTGTTTCAAATCCTGGTTCATAGAAGGATTTGGCCAAAAGAGACTAAAAACAGGTAGGTATGTTTAGAATGTAATGACATTTACAAAGCCTTCTGTGTGCATACGTGACTGTGAA
>NC_068994.1:13956745-13960109 GCF_001194135.2 Octopus bimaculoides
GATCATATCCTGTGCCGCCCGTTTGTGTACCTAGTGATGAGGCACGTTTTCAAGTGGTTCATGAATGAGTGTCTACTGCAGATTAGAGCGGTTTGTGACATTAAGAGTTAATAGATCTTAGGTTATGTTGTGGTGATGATTTCAAAGAATGAATGCTATATATGATTACCACTGATTAGAACCTTTAAGAACTTTGTAATAAGAGAGCAACAACAAAAAGAGAAAAAAAGGTTATGTGTAGTCTATGCATTTTTTCCCCTTATTGCTCAAATTGAAATCTAAATTTCTAATCCCACCAAGTTGTATGCAGAAATGATTATCTCCCTTGCATTAACTGTCCACTAAAGAATACAATACGTTTAAATTAAAATCATTTATCAAAATTTCATGTTCACTTATGCTCCAAACACTTATATATATATATGTTTCCATCTATCAAATTCCCTCACAAGGCTTTGGTCAGCTCTAGGCTGTAGTAGAAGACACTTGTCGAAGGTGTCATGTAGTAGGACTGAACCCAGAAACCATCTGGTTGAGAAGCACACTTCTTACCACACAACCATATGTATACACGCCCGTGTGTATGTATATATATATATACACACACACACAATGCCTGAGACAAGGTTTATAATTATAGTGGTGGGAAGTGAGTTTCAAGCTCTTATGGATGTATACGGATTCCTCATTAGACTTTCTGTAGTAGTAGTTCTTAGCCCTGTTCAGGTCTAGGGTTATGTCCAAGAAATTGACCGTTGTCAGGTTGCTGGTAACTGTTACGCACAGGCTGAATTCCTTAAATATTCTTATTAAGTCCTTCCTGAACTTGTCCATGTGGCTTGAGATTTCCTGGCTGTTGTCTCCACAGAGGGCCAACCTATGTGGGTGTGTGCTTCTCTTGAGGGTGTCCAAGATGAATAACCCGACAAGGTGGGCAATTTCAACCTTCTTGTAGCCCTCCATAGGAACATTGTATTGTGAATCACCTTCTTTCTCCACCCAGAAGGAATCATCATGGACCAGGATTGACTTTGACATTCACGATGATTCTCACATCAAGATGCTCATGAATTGTACTGGTGAATTGCTCAGTACCTTCAGGAGGGGAGGGTCTTTCATATAGAAAGGTACAGCTAACCTATTCTTGATACCATCAACTCCGACATCAGAAGGGCCATGAGGCTGACTCAATGGGATTCCAGTAAAGCTGTGATTGACTGGTTCCATAGTATCGAGGATAAATCAGCCTGCAGATTCACCCAATTTAACATCATAGACTTCTACCCTTCTATATCAAAGACACTACCCCCACCCCCCAAAGACCTTAAGTTTTGCTGAACAATTCACCAGCATAAGAGATCTTGATGAATGCCAGAAAGTTAATCCTTGTCCACGATTCCTTCTGGTTGAAGAAAGGTGATCCACTGCTCGATGTCTCTATGGGGAGCTACAAGAGGACTGAGATTGGCAACCTCATCAGGTAATTCATCTTGGACACCCTCAAGAGAAGCACACATCCATATAGGTCAGTCCTCTATAGGGACGACAGCCTGGTAATCTCAAGCCATATGAACAACCATGTCATGGACAAGTCCAGGAAGGACTTAATAAAAATATTCAAGGAATTCAGCCTGTCCATAACGATTACTGCTAACCTGAGCATGGGTAAGTACTACCCCTACAGAAAGTCTAATGAGGAAACTGTATATATCCACAAGCTCAAAACCCTGCTATAGTTAGAAACCTTGTCTCAGGCATTAGCAGATGAATATCCAAGCTCTTGGCCAACAAATTATATATATATTTATATATATGAAGAGAGAGAGAGAGAGAGAGATAACCAAGCTATTCTAATAAGAATTCACACAATTCAAAAATTCAGTTTAACATTTTTATTAAAACATTTTCATTGTAAATGTTTATAAAATTAGTCACAGACAGCTGTGACTTCTTCCATGCATGTCAAAATTGATTCAACAATAACAAGGAATATATAGGGAGGGGGAGTTAAGTTTTGTTGTAAGCATCCGTATACTAAAAAAAACACTGAATATGGAGTGTGTTGGAAAAGACAGTAGGTAAAGTTTCACTATGGGAGCATAAGAGTATGTAAAGGAATTTTTGAGTAGTGCTGTAGTATGGGCAGATCCACACTAAAGCACCAAATGTGTGACTGTACATGCATATATATATATATATATATATATATATATATATATATATATATATCCTTTTGTTGTTTACACCACCTGTCCTCGTCTGGTGTTGTTTTTTTTCGTACATTCTCCCATATATATATATATATATATATATATATATATGTTGTTGACAGTCATTTTGTAGAAAGCCTGACGATGGCTTAACTGGCTGAGACTTTGAAATCAATGTCATCAGCATTATTGTTTAAGAGTATTTCATCAGATTAATGTAAAATTGTGTTTATCATAACTGAACATAAAAAACGTGTATGTATGTATGTATGTATGTATGTCATATGCATCAGAGAAAGCTTCAGTAGAGAAGTGTTATCTATGTGCGTACAAGTGCCTTGTAGTAGAGATCCATCCACCATGATGGCACTACACTAAAACAGCATGTATGTGTGTGTGTGTGTGTGTGTGTAATGATATGTATGAGTACATGCACGCTTATGTATATTAGAAAGTTTCAATAGAAGAATTTTAAGTTTGTATAAATATATGTAAATGTGCTTTGTAATAGTGCTCCGGCATAGAACCACATTAGAGAACCATGGGTATATTTGTATATAAAAATGTGTGTGTGTGTGTGTGTGTTTGTGTCTGTTTAGAAAATTACAGACCTCCCTGGAAAGATGAGATATTTTCTGGTGGATGCAGCTGAAGAAAGTCTGGTTGTTCTATCAGCAGTGACAGCTTAGTAGGACAAGACATCTTGTTAACAAGGTGGACATCCTTGCTCTTGGTCTTCAGGGATGAAATAATTGATTAATGCATTAGTTTTAAAAGTTCATGACGACAGATCCAGCTGACATTGCATAGAGTTCACGGTCAAGGAAAACATTACTTTTCATTTTGGGATTTGGTTTGCAAGATTTTTTATGTGATTTCGTGTGTTGAAGCATATTCTGTTGTGTCTGGAGAGAGTCATTTTCTTATTGTGCTTTAAAATTTAACACACTCACCGTTAAAATTTCCACTTGTTATTTTTATTTTCCTAAAATTTTCGTTGCATCTTGCAACCTTTTCAATAGGAAAATAAAAATAATAAGTGGAAATTTTAACGGTGAGTGTGTTCAATTTTAAGGCACGATAAGAAAATGACTCTCCCCAGACACAACAGAAAACATTACTGTTCTTGTCTCAAGAAATCCTAGCTGATAAAT
>NC_068994.1:13961022-13961551 GCF_001194135.2 Octopus bimaculoides
CTATCATATGGAACAAAAGATGTAAAAATGTTTGAGATGAAAAAAAAAAAAGAATGTTTACAAAAATGAAAATAACAAAGTAAAAGAAAATAAAAATGTACACAGCATAAGAGATTCTTTTTCAATGTTAATAGATGTGTGTGATCAAGTAACAATAAGATGACCACAACCTGGTTTTGACATTTTGATTTACTTCACCTGCATCATATATATATATATATATATATGTTTGTACATGTTCCTGTTAGGTGATGAAACATGTGTAATGGTATATAAATAATATCAAACTTTTCTTCAATTTGTATTTCTATATGAAGGGGTGCTGAAAAGTTCCTGGCTTTAAGGGTATTGTAAAAGGCCTGATTGAGGACATAATCCTCTGAGTTCTTTTACAGGGCTTAAAAACACTGAAGGGCCACTGCAATAAGTGTATGAATCTGAGAGGGGAATATATTTAGTTAACTGATCTCCCTGTATTTTCTTTTACCTAAAACCAGGAACTTCTCAGCACCCCCATGTATATGTGTAT
>NC_068994.1:13961723-13968216 GCF_001194135.2 Octopus bimaculoides
TTTTCTCTCAAGATACTTACACTCTGACGGGTATTCACATTGACATTACACATCCAACGGAGCATACTGGCTTCATTCCTTGCGAGCTTACGTATGTCCTCAGCAGTTACAGCCCATGTTTCACTGCCATGTAGCATGGTTGTTCGTACGCATGCGTCATACAGTCTGCCTTTTACTCTGAGTGAGAGTCCCTTTGTCGCCAGCAGGGGTAAGAGCTCTCTAAACTTTGCCCAGGCTATTCTTATTCTAGCAGCTACACTTTCAGCGCTTACTCCGGTATATATATCTATATATATATATATAGATATAAGACACTCCATTACATGTCTCATTACCTAAATGGAACATATACATACATATATATATGCAAAAATATATTATGAGTTTGCTGAATTGATTAGTTCAATTTGCATAAACAGAGCTAACTTGGCAATTTATTCAAATTTGGTCATTAATTATGCATTTATACAGCATTCATTCTCTACTATAATTATAGCATAATTGAAGCTAAGCCTTTTTTCCCAAAACACATCACAGCCATCACTGTATAGTGACAATTGCAAATAAATGTCTCTGTATTTCTCCCTGTGTATAGAATAAATCACCAACAAGCATTATATTTTGAATGTCAAGCTTATCAGTTATCTGTTATTTTTGATTTGTTTCACTCATTGGACTATGGCCATGCTAAGGGTACAGCCCTTAACTAAATTACAGTAGATAGGTTGTGTTTTTGTAAGTCTGGTAACTATTATATTTTGTTGAACTGCTACGTTACTGAGGCACGAACAAACCAACACTGATTGTCAAGCATACATAAATATAGATGTGTGTGTATATTTTATATATATATATATATATATATAAACAAATAGTAAATGAGTATATGCATATATACGTACAGGTATGTGCGTACCAACATCCACCTGTATGTATAGGTGCATATCTGGGTACAGGACATTGCAAACAAAACGTAGACGAGAAAAGCATACATATATACATATACGCATACATACATATATATATCATCAGTGGATCATATATCCGAAAAAAAAGCACACTCTAAAGGATAGAGCAGTAATGTATTTACATGCAGTTAAATATGTCCAGTCTTAGAGTGACCAATGGTTTTCCGTCCATAAAATGCTTAACTTTACAGATGACCCATCAGACTGTAATGGCAGAGACAAGTGGTCTATAAAGCTAAGTGATTTATGGATGCAAAACCATTGGTCACTCTATGACTGGACATCTATTTAATAATTCTCTGAATCCATATATTACACTACAAATCTATACACAGACACGTATATATATTCATTTACTTGTTTCAGTCATCTGACTGTAGCCATGCTGGAGCACCGCCTTAAAGGGTGTTAGTCGAAGAAATTGACCCCAGGACTTATTCTTCGTGAGCCTAGTACTTATTCTATCGGTCTCTTTTGCCAAACCACTAAGTTACAGGGACATAAACACAGACACATAAATATATACATATGTATAATGGGATTCTTCCAGATTCCATCTACCAAATCCACTCACAAGGCTTTGGTCAGCCCGAGGCTATAGAAGACACTCGCCCAATGTGCCACACAGTGGGACTGAACCCAGAACCATGTGTGTATATACACACACATATATATACATGCATACCTATATATAGTATGTGTTGACATCAATCATAAGTTCGCTATCAATGGTATGTTGTGTGAACAAGAGCTTTACAAAAATTTCAGGAAATGTTACAATGTTTAAATAATTAATTTGATAATATGAATGAAGAAAATTATTCCATGAGTATAATTACAGACATGATTTAGGCGATATCTAGAATCCGGGGGAAATATTTTTAAACAATGGGCTGATCTCTGTGTGACTGCAAATATTACTTTTTGTTGTTTTTGTTTTTACATTGTTTATGGACAACAGAATCCTTGGCAAATTTTTGACAATAAGGTTCAACGAGAAGGGAACAGTACCATTTTTATTTATATCTTCATTTTTGCTGATGTTTACATCCTTTCCTTCACAGATACACATAAGTGATGCACACACACACACACACACACACACACACACACACACAATGTTCATCTATATCAACCAACTGCTGATTTTCACTTAGCATATAATGTTAGTGGATGCCTGCTACTGATGAAGCTCAGAGAAGCAGAAATCTGGATTTAGCAATGTACCTGCTGAGTATTTTCCATCTGTTGCCGATATATTTCTTTGTTTTTTTTTTAACACTTTATATCTATAAGAGATGCTTCTGTCTTGAGATGAGTATTTTAGTTTAGAATGCTTTCAACAATATAGTTTCTTAATGCATCATAAACAGATTGCTGATTTAAAGAAACAATTTCCATCACGGATAATGAATGAATGTATATTATACAGATATATCATCATCATTGTTTAATGTCCATCTTCCATGCATGCATGGGTAGGACGGTTGACAGGAGGCGGCTAAGTTGAAAACTACCCCAAGCTACTGTGTCTGTTTTGGCAGGATTTTTACAGTTGGATGCCCTTCCTAGCACCAAGCACTCTGCAGAGTGGACTCAGTGTTTCTTATGTGACACTAGCACAGGTGAGGTTAGTTTTAGCTTGATTTTTACAGCTGGATGCCCTTCCAAATGCCAACCACTTCTAAGTGTGGACTGGATGCTTTTTACATGGCACCAGCACTGGCAAGGAATTTTGAGAAGGGCAGGGGGCATAACAGACTTCTGTAGTTTCTCTCAACAAAACTATCACATCAAAGGCATTGATCAACCTGGTGCTATGATAGAAAACATGTCATTAAAGTGCTACACTAGAGGATTGAACTTGGAACTATGCAGTTGCACCTACTGTATCTGAAATGTTAATTCTCTTAAAACTTAAAAACAAACATACACGAGTTTCAGTAAAGAAATAGACACTGCTTAAGAGATTTGAGCCAAGAATTTAATCAACTTTAGATGTAGTTTATCACTAGGTCAGCCTTGATCTAGTAGGCTTATGATCAAATCCATTCCTGTTGTGATCATCCCATACTTTTCCTTGTCATGGTCCATTTGACCACATTATTCCATGTGTGATTATTCTTAAGATGGTAAGGCATGATTTTGAGGGAGATCTCTTCAAGCAATTTCAGAGAGGTTCCCGCTTGGGTTCATAATTATCCTTAATTATACTGGTTGAGAAGACAAAAAGATAATAATTAGTACAATTGCATTATCTTTCTGACTGGCAATTTTAAAAAGTTCCGGAGAAGACAACAAATAAGCACACTTAATAAATTCCTTGCTCAAAAAAAAAAAAGAAATATCATTCAATGCCTGGATTTTAAGAACAATCTAATTAATAACGATGGCTGTAAAAATTTTTTAAAAAATACAATGTAATGAAATAATTTCATGTTGATCTGTCAACGAAATGTGACTCTAGGCAATTCAGAGTTGTCTCCCGTTCACATTTTGTCAACATTTTGTTTTTAACCAGTTTTGCCAATATAACCAATATAACTAATCATCACTTGGATGGTATTCTATATGAATATTTCCAAATGCACGATTAAGCAATGTTTATTTAGCAATTGGCCCACTAACACTAGAGCAATTTATGGAAAAATCGTACTGTAGTTCCACAAGGTGAAGATGTGTCCGGAGTTGTCTTCCTTGTTTGTCAAAAGTAATAGAAGTGAGCCATTAACTAATAATTATTGTTTTGTGTACTGCAGCCTTTGTTTTTTAACGCTTAGATCATTAAATATGCTCTTGCTTTATAACAGGGGTTCTCAACCACATTTATTTTTCTATCAAAGGACCCCTTTCATTACTATCTTATTCTGGTGTACCTCCATAGCCATTCAATGTTTAAAAACTAGTTTTATAGATAATTCTTTAAAAATTCTTTTGTTTTTCACACATTCTCTTGTGTAGGAGTGGAATATCACTATCTCAGAGAACAGGTTTCAGTGACCATAAATATTTTGAACCCTACTGAAGTCACACAAGGGCCAGATGACAATGGTAAACCAGAGGATGAATTAAGTCTATCATCTGAGGATAGAAACAGCCTCTTCCAGTAGGCTTCCACACTGTTTCTGCTGACCAAATTTCATTCACAAGACTTTGGTCAGCTCACAACTGTGGTAGAAGACTTTTGTTTAATTTGCTGTGCAGTGAAATCGAACTTAGAACCATGTGGTTGCAAAGCAAACTTCTTAACTACATAACCATGCTAGTGTTTAAGTAATAAAAAGTAATTCTCTCGTGTTGAATGTACTTATAATTCAGGCAATTCTTTTGGTATCTCAATATTGTGCCATCTTAGCCAAGAAATTGAATTTTCACACATTCCATGGTACTAATTATTCTTCAACTTACTCCATACAATACAATATATCAACCATTCATATTTCTAATCTAATAAAAAGTTTACCAAATTATAAACAATTTTTGATGATTGCATATATCCTTCAGCTCTATGATATGAGAACATGCTGGGATGGTTTCAAGTTTTCCTAATACCTTTTAGCAAATGGATTTGAACTCAGCAACACAGGCCAATAAAACACGAGTTAATCATACTCCACTGACAGAATCTTTAAATCATCAGAGAAAAATGCTTCATAGTATTCTATTATGGCCCTTACATTCAAATCCCATCAAATCCACTTTGCTTTCCCTTCAGGGTCAATAAAAACAAGTAACAATTGAGGACTGTGAATCAACTCCCTCAGTTATTCCCTCCCCTACGTTTGTGGCCTTGGACTTATGTAATAAATCAATTATGCTCTGCTGTTATTTCGCAGTGATACCCATGATACCTATTTAAAAAGCCATGTGGACTGCTTAGTGCCAACAACAAATGGACACTGTGCAGTGCTGATGACAAGATACACATTTTCAATTATTTTGATCACAAAGTCTGTTGCTGTATTGATTGATGGTAGTGACCAGTAACTCTAGTTACAAGCAAATACTGCTGGCTATCCTATCAGCATCCTGATGTAAATACTATACAAAGTGTCTCATGTCCCTCTCTTTCTCTTTCGGAGAGAGGCACAAGCACATACACAGACATATACACACACGGCAGTAACTTCTGCCTACCAAATTCAATCACAAAGCTTCGGTCGGCTCGGGACTATAGCAGAAGACACTTGCCCAAGGTGCCACACGGTGGGACTGAACCCGAAACCATGCAGCTGGGAAGCAAGCTTACTAATTGAAATTCAAACCCCCTAATTCCAGCCAACCAGCCAACCTAGTTGTTTATCGTCACATCTCTAACTTTGCTTTCTCATCTGAATAGTCAGGCTAAATCAAACAGTTGATATTTTAAATAGAATAGTATTTGGAAAAGGAAGGTGGGGAGTGTTTGCTTTGTAAAACGTTTGTTATCACTTTCAAGTTGGTTTTTCAATACACTGTGACACAGGAGAAATACAGAATAACATACATTGATCATGATTTCTCCATTTTCTCTCTGTCACACACACAATTGTCATTAAAAAATTGGAGTATAATATACACTATTCAGTATTTGCATTTCACCAGTACATATATACACATATACATACACACACACACACAAATATATATATCACAGACACAACAATCCAACAGTAAATAAAACTTAAACTTCATAGAACCAATACCCCAACAATGTATATGTGTGTATATATACACACATACAAATGCCCTAATATCCCACTATATGCATACAGGTGGCTGTGTGTGTGTGTGTGTGTGTGTGTGTATACACACATTATATATATATATATATATATACACACACACACATATATAAAATACAACGCACATACATATACACATATTTTTCACTAATGTATGTGTATAAATGTTCTTCAATAGGGAAAAAGAAATCCAGATTTTTGTATATTTATGCATATACCTTGTGTGTGTGTGTGTGTGTACGCGCACACATGTCTAATATCACTTCAAGTTAAAAATGTTAGTATTTCACACACACACATATATATATATATATATATATATATATACAAACACACAGAGATACACACACGTATATATATATATATGCACACACATGCCCACCACCACTACCTTTTTCACCACCAAAATCCCATCAATGCCACCAAATGATCCCTCCCCACCCATTTCCACACTATTATTATTTTGTCTCCAACAACATCAGTGGAATCACCTAAGAGAGGTAGAGAGGTGAAGGTCACCAATATTCTAATAGTAGTAGTAGTAGTAATAATTATAGTACTAGTAGTAGTGGTAGTAGTAGATAAAGCTCCTTTTAATAGTTGCTTTTGTTGTTGCCGATATTTGACAATTGTAGTAGTAGCTAATGCATAAACAGTAGTAGTAGTAGTAGTAGTAGTAGTAGTAGTTGCTGGTGTTGTTATTGCTTGCAGCTGCTGCGCTTCTGTTGGGGTGTATTTGCAGCAACTACTGCATAAATAGAGGTAGCAGTGGTGAGTTGTTGGAGGTGGTGATGATGATGA
>NC_068994.1:13968904-13979901 GCF_001194135.2 Octopus bimaculoides
TTTGTTAGGCATGTTGTTGTTGGCACTCCGTCGCTTACAACATCGAGGATTCCAGTTGATCCGATCAACGGAACAAGCCTGCTCGTGAAATTAACGTGCAAGTGGCTGAGCACTCCACAGACACGTGTACCCTTAACGTAGTTCTCGGGGATATTCAGCATGACACAGAGTGACAAGGCTGGCCCCTTTGAATTACAGGCACAACAGAAACAGGAAGTAAGAGTGAGAGAAAGTTGTGGTGAAAGAGTACAGCAGGTTTCGCCACCATCCCCTGCCGGAGCCTCGTGGAGCTTTAGGTGCTTTCGCTCAATAAACACTCACAACGCTCGGTCTGGGAATCGAAACCGCGATCCTTGTCAGGCATAGTGTATCAAGAATTAAATGATCCAATATCCTCATCTTTTTTTTTTAAGACAATAAGTTCTATGATTTACAAGAGATAGGTTTACCAGGTTAAACGACTGCCCAGAGGCTGCCTGATTGTTCCGAGTTAATATTGTTGTGTATACAGCCCCTTGTCAGCAATGACTAGACCAGGCTACAGTATATATTTACAAACAAATGGTCTTCATAATTAGACCTTCATCACTACTACCACCACCACCACCACCACACAAAAAATGATATACAATTTTGAAACAGTCACACATTTGAACTTGTAGGGAAGTGGTCATACATCATTAGGTGTACTCGCTTCCGTACATTAAACTTCTTGAAGAAGACAACGGAACGCAGATTCTGAACAACACAACAATATTTATTTACAGGGGAATTCGGTAGCTCGTCGCCTTCGGTTACTGAGACGCCGTCAATGAAGTTCGTGGTTATTTGTGTAGCTCTGGTGCTGGGTTGTGAGAGAGCCCTGTTAGACGTCTAGGCTCTAGGGAGATCAGCGAACAAAGAGAGTGAAAAGAAGCGCGAAAGCTTGGATGTCGATGACCACGCATGCGCATGAGACTCTTCCTGTATTCCTTCCGGAACGAGTCCCTGTGCATGCGTGGATAAACTCTCCGGAAATGTCGTCTGCTATAAAGGCGTCTCTACAAACTCATCTTTCATTTTTGCTTGACATTAAGTTCTCATAAGTTCAATCTTCAACTATTTTCTGCTATCTTATTCTCATATAGTGGAGGCATGTGGCTTAGTGGTCAGAGTGTTGGACTCATGATCATAAGATTGTGATTTCGATTCCTGGACCGGGCGATGCGTTGTGTTCTTGATCAAAACACTTCATTTCATGTTGCTCCAGCCCACTCAGCTGGCAAAAATGAGTAATCTTGTGACGGACCAGCATCCCGTCCAGGTGGGGAATATATATACGGTCCTCAGGATCCTGGCATGGCTTGAGAAGGAAACATTTATTTTATTTTTATATTCTCATATATATGCATATATATACTAGATGTATCCATAACCCGTTGGGTCATAACTACTCCGAGTTGAAAATGTCGATACATGGCGGCAAATGAAAAATTACTATTTTGAACTTAATGCAATAAAATTCTTAAATGATACAGCTCTCCTGCCTTTGGTGTGACAACATAAACATGACCAAGTGTTTCTTCTTTGAAAATGGTCAAATGGCCTTTAACATTTTTCTTTACTTTCTTTTTTGCAATTGTTTGTTACTACTGTTCCATGTGAATTACATGGGTACTTCAGCATAAAATAATGTTTTTGCAAAGTCATCATTGATGCACAATGAAAAGAATTCTGTCAATGTTGTTCTCATATGTCATTCATTGACAACCATATATATCCTCATTATTTCTGACCAATATTCTTTGTTCATCTGGTAGATGAATTTGCAGTCTCACTATTGCAGGGACTCTTTCATGCATTCAGAATCCTAAAATGGATGCAACTGCTTCAGATGGTCCAATATACCTATATCGACTAATTTCATAATCATTCTTTATTGGATCAACAGTTTGGTCATTTCCTTTCAGCATGTACTTGATGACGTACTTAGTTTACCTCACCGAAGCAACGATTTCAACGTTGCAGTGGCATTTGAATGCTCTTAAAAGAGTCTTATTATAAGGTACAATTCATTTGTTGCTGTTTGTTTTTCCATTCTTATGAGATTCAACTCCTCCCACTGCAACTGGTCTTTATCTAGTCCAGTAGTTCCCAAACCGTAAATTGGTGTGCCTTGGAAAAGTAAGATTATATTTCAAAATATGAAAAATTCACTAGAAAGTTCATATATAAATGTTGAAGTGGTAAAAAACTAAATACTAAGTTCTAAACTAAGAATTGAAGGTGGTTGTGTCATTCAATTCATTTAGGCTAATTATGGTATGACAGTGTTATTCAATTTTGAATCTGAAATTTCATAAGGATAAGAACTACATTAGCATCAGTCTATCCTCGAAATTGATGTCTTATGGACATATTCAGTGCATGACTATGTTTCAGTTTATTTCAGTCGTAGCCTCAGCAGTTTTCATTTCAATAATAAGTGTGAAAAATAAACTATTGAACTAAAACATACAATGTTGAGCTAAATCTTTAAATACGTCCTTCACGTACTGAGGCTGTATTTCAATTTTTTTTCATTCATATAGTGGCGAGAATTTTCATCTGTTCAATTAATTTTGAAAGACTTCTCAAGAGTCCGATAATATGTGACACGCTGCCACTATTCACAGCTCACTGGTCTCAGTCTCGGTTTGACTGTTAGTAATCTGTGCGTTTGTGTGAGACAATTCATATTAACAGACTGAATTACCCATAAAATGGAAAAGTTTATTAATGGGAAAACGTAACCATGACGATTATGAATCTGAAAGTGAACATTCGTCAAAAGCAACTAAGCATATTGATAATAATGCAAAAGCTCGGTCCACTCGTAAATATTGCAATAGTTATTTGAAGTTTGGGTTTCATTGGACTAGCAACAAAGATCAACCTTTCCCGCTGTGTGTAGTTTGTGTTGGAAGGTTATTTTACAATGCTCACATCTTCGATGTAAAGATCTGGATTATTTCCAAAGACTGCTAGAACAGCAATCTAAACAAAGAAACTATTTTGAGAAAAGGATGAATGCTTTTGAAAAGGCTCAAGTCGCATCTATTGAGACAGACTACAAACAAAATCACATAATTAGCCGAGTCAATTATCTTACCCGCTTGTAGAAAGATTACTAACAGAGACAAACTGAGACAAGTGACCAGTGAGCTGTGAATAGTAGCAGCATGTCACATATTATCGGACTCTTGAGAAGTCTTTCCATGTTAGGTGATGAAGCCGAGCAAGAAATAAGTAAGATTCTGCTCTCAAATAATACAATCCATAGAAGAATTATGGATTTATCTGCTGATATAGAGGAAAATGTACAGAACAAATTTCAGAACTCAGAATTTGCTCTACAGGTTGACAAATCAACTGACATTAGCAACAAAGCACAATTACTTACAATTATTCGCTTTATTGATGGTAACCAAATCATAAATTAGTTCCTTTGCTGTGAAGAAATGCCACTCACTACAAGAGGTCAAGATATTTTTGACATTTTATCTGCCTATCTCAAAAAATGGATTTTATCCTGGAATTCTTGTGTTGGAATATGTACTGATGGGGCACCATCTATGATAGGCTCCATTAAAGGTTTGTATCACTCGTACATCAGCAAAATCCTAATGTTATACGTTACTCATTGCTTCCTACATAGGGAGGTACTAGTTTCAAAAACAATACCAGTTGAATTAAAACAAGTATTAAACCAAGTTGTTGAGATGGTTAATGATATTTGTTCTCCTAAACACACAAAGATGTGTGTTAAGAACACCCAATATTAATTCAGCAACTAAGCTGCCAAGCTGGTGGAATTGTTAACACAATGAGCAAAATGCTTAGAGGCATTTCACCTGTCTTTATATCCTGGGTTCAAATTCAACCAGGCTCAACATTGACTTTCATCCATTCAGGGTCAATAAAATAAGTACCAGTTGAGCATTAGGTTGATGTAATTGTCTCGGCCACTCTCCCAAAATTGCTGGCCTTGTGCCAAAATTTGAAACCGGTATTAATTCAGCAACTGTGGTCTTTTAAGTGTCAGTGATCAAATTTGATCAACCAAGACTTAGAAAGTTAAGAGAATGATACAGCATAGTTGACTGCGACTGTATCCTTCCCCCTTAAGATCTGGTTGCAATTAATGAAATCGTGGAGGCTAGACAGACTTACCTGAGAGGCAGATATCTTGTGCGATGAATGAGGGCTCCCAGTGTCCATTGGACATCTTTACCATCAATCTTCTGTGTGGAGTAGAAATGGCGGTAAGTCCTTGGAAACTTCAAGCCATCGTGAAGAACCAGAGACATCCATGCTGCTTTGAAACACTGCAACCTACAAGACAAAGTTAATACTATGAAACAACTTCCATAGATTATAATGAATCATAAAACTGATCCATATAACATATTTTTTTCCTTAATTTTTAAGCAGAGATAAGAGATTAAGGACCTTTCGGGACAAGACAGAAGTCTGTTATTGATAGGACTTTTAGAGACCTTTTGGTCGCTGTCACAGGTTTCAAATTTTTTCAATTTTGTTCCAGTTGTTTTCAAATTTGGTTCACTGATTTAGTTTTGAATGCTAATTACAAAAATGAAATTCATTTTTGGCATAAATTAACAAATAAAAAGTTAATGACATTTAAAGTTTCCAAATTTTGTGGAATTTTAACTAATTAAAAACCAGCATTTATACACATGACCATAAATCTCACATTGGTGTCTGTTTTCATAGTAATAAGAAAAGCTGTAGTCTGCCCTGTTTTCATTGTAACCAGGTTGTTGTACTTGGTGTAGCTGTGATACTATCACCACCTCAAGTTTTGACAAGCGATATCATTTTGTGCCTGTTGTTATTTCTGTCTGTCGTTTTGTGAACAGGCAGCCATCACACAGAACGTGTACAACTTTTGATTCCTGTTTTCTGATTGGATTAAAAAACTATGAAACTTTGAACCTCTGGAAGATTTTCCTAAATTTTTCTGGGAATAAATGAATACCAAATTCAAATTCAGCAAGAAGAATTACATGTTTTGCAAACAACTTGCACACACAAGTGCTACAAGTCAAGAGCTCTGCATACTGGAAGCCAGCAAGTGTATGGGATCATCAGGAGAGAATGCGCGCCATTTTGGGGGCCTACCTCTCGATGGCATCAATGTACCAAATTTTAAAATGTTCACTTAATTTTAAAATTTCTAGATGGATAACAGCAATAAAAAAAAAACACAATTTTTATAGATGACAGAAATGCATGAGCTTAAATTTCACTTTTTATTCTACACTGCACCACAGCTGGCAGTGGTAACAGTTATGCAAAATACAACAGATATGGGCATTCAGAGCATGCACAAAACAATCAGAGATGAAATATACATTATTCATCATCATCATCATCATCATTTAACGTCCGCTTTCCATGCTAGCATGGGTTGGACAATTTGACTGAGGACTGGTGAAACCAGATGGCTACACCAGGCTCCAATCTGATTTGGCAGAGTTTCTACAGCTGGATGCCCTTCCTAACGCCAGCCACTCCAAGAGTGTAGTAGGTGCTTTTACGTGCCACCAGCACGAAGGTATTATTATTATTATTATTATTATTATTATTATTATCATTATGGCTGGATTCCAACCTATTCCACAGCAACAAGTCCATCCATCAAACTTTTCAGTGCAACATTACTACCTTGAGGTTCTGGATACATCCTAGGCCAGTGTCTGCAATCAAATTGTTGATGTAAGTGCAACAACATTTTCCTCTTCTTACATCACCATGAAGTGGATTCCACAAGACTAATTTGGATACTTCTAGTTCAGGGTGGCACATGCACTGCCTTTGCCTGATCTTGCTAACTTTTGGCAGGTTTCCATAAAGAAAAATCAAAACCGAACTTCATTGCAACTGTCAAATCACTGCTATTATATGGCAGTGAAACATGGACACTGACAAAGAAGTTATCAAATGGGTTAGATGGATGCCACACAAGGCTGCTACAAGTATACATATGGCAACGATAAGTTCCAGAAAATGGTGTCTCGAGGCAACACTAAGCAGGCTTTATATTACTTAAGCCTTATGATCTGACAAGAGATCTTCACTATCTCTGATTTTTATCAAAGTTATTGAGCTGTTGTCATTGTCATGCAGCTGTTGTCCCTGCCAGTATGGTAGGAATGTTTGCAGTGTGGTTCTGTTAAAAAAAAGAAATTATGGTTATGTGGTAAAGAAGCTCACTTTACCAACTACATGGTTTTGGGGGTTCTATTCCACTGCACACCACCTTGGGTAAGTGTCTTCTACTATACCCCTGGATTGACCAATGCCCAGTGAATGAATTTGGCAGTCAGAAACTGTGTATAAATTTGTGTGTGTGTGTGTATGACTTTGTATCCAGCCACACCATTTGACAACCAATGTTGGTTTGTTTACGTCTCCACAACATAGCTCTTCAGCAAAGGGGACTGACAGAATAAGTACTAGACTTTAACTCTTTAGCCTTTAAACTGTCCATATCCGACCCAAATATTCTTCCTGTTTTATGTTCAAATCAACCACATCTGGCCTCTCACACCCATTGTACAAGGTCATAAACAATCACATCATTGAAATTTCAAAGAAGAAGTGGAAAAAGAAGAAGTGGAAAAAGAAAAAGTGGAAGAAAAAGAATTAAATGACCAAAACTTAAAAAAAGTGGAGAAAATGAGATACATACTTGAGACGCAAAATATCAGATTTTGGATAAAGTTTCTTGAGGAACCATTCTTCCAATTTGGCCCATCTTGTAGCACAGTGTTTCTGAAATATATATTTAACAGAAATATTCTGTAGAAATTGTTAATGGAGAGAAAGAATGTGAAAAATATTTTCAGGTATTAAAACTGTCAACTACTTCTAGTTTTTCCTCTTGGTATGTGATGGAATCTGTTTTCTGTACATCGCCGATGTTTATTGCCCCCAGTGCACCTGCCACACACAAAAACTATCTTCCCAGTTAACCTTCCTTTGATATTACTGCACCTCTTAAGTGTCCATAGCTTACACCAAGTATATCTTACGGAGTTTCTACCTATGCCTTTTCTACAGATCGAGCAGGGCCATCTCCCTGAAGGGATTTGTCATTTGTCTGCCTTCCTACTTACTAAAACTTTGGTTTTTGCTAGATTGACTCTAAGGCCCTTTGATTCTAGACCTTACTTTCACACCTGAAACTTCTCTAGTTCTGGTAGTGACTCAGCTATTAGAGCAAGGTCATCAGCATAGAGGAGCTCCCTGTTATTGCATGGAGGATTATGCTGAATAAGAGGGGGCTGAGGACTGATACTTGGTGAACCCTACTTCTACCAGAATAATAATAATAATAATAATAATAATAATAATCTCTTACATTTATAAAATAATGGTGCCTTATATCATAATAATAATTTCTTATATAGGCACAAGGCCTCCTATTTGGGTGAATGGTACAGTTGATTAAATTGATCCGAGAATATAACTGGTTTTCACTTTTATGAGCCTTGAAGGATGAATAATAATGTCAACCCCTAATGAGCTCCAAACTCAGGATGCACAGCTAACACAAATGCTGCATGTCATTTTCTCCAACACTCTACCAGTACTACCTCTCCTACTTCACCACTTGTTACATAAAATGAAAGAAGAAAAAAACAGAAGACAGAAAATAAAGAAGAAAGAAATTGTCCTACATACAACTGAGATCTTGTCAAATATGTCTGCATTATAGTGCCCTCCAATGCGGTAGACATCTTCCATGGAATACCAGAACTCTGAGAAGCCATAAAATTCACTGTTGTGGAAGTTTATGTCTGACTGGTAAATACCGTTCATAGAGCAGGGTTTCTTCTGGCAGGGGACAGTGACATTGAGCAGGGGAAAGATGTTCCTACGGCACAGTGCATAGTCACCGAGCCCAATGAAAAAGGTCTTTTGTTGAGTGTTGGTCGCAGAAGTATAGAGTAGTCCCAATGGAAGGCAAGGGTCAGGAACGGGGCTTAGTTTGTCAAAGCCTTGAGAGCTAAAAGGAAGAAAAAAATAAATAAATGAAGAAACAAAGCTTAAATAAATACTGCTTTTACTGGCCAAGTTTCTATTTTTTTTTGGGGGGGGGGGTTAATAGGCATAGGTGTGGTTAAGAAGTTTGCAGGGCACCTTGGGCAAGTGTCTTCTACTATAGCCCTGAGCTGATCAATCCTTTGCGGGTGGATTTGATAGATGAAACAGAAAGAAGCTTGTCGTGTGTGTGTGTGTGTGTGTGTGTGTGTGTGTGTGAATGTATGCTTGTGTGTGTCAAACCGTCCAACCCATGCCTGCATGGAAGGTGGATGTTAAATGATGAAAGATTTAGTCAAACTGAGGCTATTGCAGATGACATTTGCCCAAGTTGTTGCATGTTGGGACTGGACCCAAAACCATGTAGTTGGAAAGCAAATTTCTTAACTATTACACAGGGTATCAGACTAACATAGAAAAGATCAAGCATTCAGTTTTGTCCCTGGTGCAATATTCTGTCTGTCCTCAGTTTTTTTTTTATTTTTAAGTAGTAGGAGTGTGTGTTGGCACTCCGTCGCTTACAACGTCAAGGGTTCCAGTTGATCCGATCAACGGAACAGCCTGCTCGTGAAATTAATGTGCAAGTGGCTGAGCACTCCACAGACACGTGTACCCTTAACGTAGTTCTCGGGGGATATTCAGCGTGACACAGTGTGACAAGGCTGGGAATCGAAACCGCAATTCTATGACCACGAGTCCGCTGCCCTAACCACTGAGCCATTGCGTCTCCAGTAGTAGGAGTATTGTGTAATTAACATGTGTTTTATAAAACTGCAGTGCTGAATAATACAAGTCCAGTTTGGGTTTGATTGCATCAGTGGAAAGCTACTTCAGTAGACAACCTCTCAGATCAGGATCTCAAAATACTTCAATCAACCATAGCATTTAATCTGGGCCCTTGACTCTGACCGAGATGTGTATGATGGCTGGTGTACAATAGATCATTCAAAAGTCATTCACCATGCTCAGGCATCAGTCATCAGGTGAATGGATAGGAAATCTTACTTATGGAGAGTTTTAAGATGATAGAAGTTGCTGTTGGCACTCCGTCGCTTACGACGTCGAGGGTTCCAGTTGATCCGATCAACGGAACAGCCTGCTCGTGAAATTAATGTGCAAGTGGCTGAGCACTCCACAGCCAAATGTCCCTGAAATAATACCCTACCATTTAAAAAAAAAGTGGGGACATGAAAGATAACGGAAGTCCAAGACATCTCTAAAAAGAGAGTATGGTCATGATTTGAATGTTTGATAATTTGCCTGATCAATATTCAATCAGGCTTTACCTGAAATTACTAACAGCATTAGGAAAAATTTTTTAATTTTCCAACAAGACTCCCAGAAATTTGTGCCAAAAAAGACTGAGGTCAAGGAAACTGGTTTTGGTCTGCTTTGGCAAAAATTAAACGTTTAGATAAGTACATACATGTTAGGGGAGGAAAAAATAGGGAAGAGTATTTCAGGGTTGACTGAAATAAAAAAAACAATTTCTTTTTCTGGAAAGAATTATTTTGTTTCAAATGAAAGATCAATATCCTCTTTTCCCCACAGCATACTAACTTATCAAAACTCACAAACTTCACTGAACAAGGAATCAGGCTAATTGGTGTGTTGCACAATAGTGGAAATGCAGATTGATAGAGATAAATATTTACACACCTGTTAGTCCCATCGTTTAGCAACATTTCTTCATAACGCCGCCGAGCAGAGTTGGCCCCAAAACCCAGAAAAGTAGACACATAAAGTTGGTAGTTGTGGTCAAGATCAAAACTTCTACAGCCAAGATTAAATTCTGCCATTAAGTCTTTTGCCAAATCCTCCTATAACAAATAATAGAAAGAAAAAAAAAAAAGATCAAAATTGATATAACACACATATACATATATCTGCCAAATTAGATTGGAGCCTGGTGTTGCCATCCGGTTTCACCAGTCCTCAATCAAATTGTCCAACCCATGCTAGCATGGAAAGCGGACGTTAAACGAACGATATGTATATAATAATATTAGGAACAAAATCCAAAATTACAGGCAAAAACTCAATTAAAATCAATTTATAAAAAATTAAAATTGGTTCTTTTCCCTAAAACTATATATTTATATATATATACACACAATAATGCCTCGATATGTGAGTTAATTTGTTCCTGGAGACTGCTTGTAAAGCGAAAACTCATAAAGCAGAGCAATAATTTCCCATAATAGCAATGTTATAAATCATAATTCATTCTCAGAAAAATATCTTACCAGTAAAATTTATAATAATCGTAAATAAATGGCAATAAAACAACAGTAGAATGTAATGGCCTGAAATTCGTGGGGAGGGGACTAGTTGATTACATTGTCCTCAGTGTTTCACTGGTACTTAATTTATCGACCCTGAAAGGATGGAAGGCAAAGTCGACCTCGGCAGAATTTGAACTCAGAATGTAGCAGCAGATGAAATACCACGAAGCATTTTGCCCAGTGCGCTACCGATTCTGCCAGCTTGCCACCTTAAGTAAATAAATAAATAAATAATAATAATAATAATAATAATAATAATAATAATGATGAGAACATGGAATACCTTGGTAAAATCAAACTTCACACTTTTGATAACCTCAAAGGCAATCTGCATGGAACCACCACCCATGTCAATAACACCAACTGTTCGCCGCCTAATGTGAGGTGTCACACTTCCTGTTTGACTAGAGACGTCAACAACTACAAGAGGATGATCTATAAAAAAAATAAAAGAGAGAGAGAGAGTACAGATATAAATAGCGGAATAATGTTTCAAACTGAGAGCACCCAGAGAAATCAAACTTTGGAGAAGAACTGCCTTTGAACACATTTAGTTGCAAAGTGTTTTGACATCATCCAAAGAAGAAGCAAAAAAAAAAAAAAAAAAAAAAAAAAAAAAAA
>NC_068994.1:13981279-13989213 GCF_001194135.2 Octopus bimaculoides
GGGGGGGGGGGGTGATGTCATTGACATAACTTCTCGGTGAGAGTATAAAAACTGCACCCCTCTGCCAAGATATGTTGAGCCAGTGTAGTAGAATAGGCTCGTTGAACCAGTATGACCTTAAGCACAAATTCAAGGCCTCCACATCGGACCATGGTTGGCGGAGGGAACATGCTGAGGTCTTAGTCTTGAAGTGGACTGAACATAGGCAAACCTAATCTAATCCTAGTCCATTTAATTGTAAATGAGTTCTAGCAATAGCTAGCAAGTTAACCCTGTGACAGACCAACATCCCATTCAGAGAGGAATGTTGTAATGTCACTCACTTATATGTCATGGAAACCAGATATTAAGACCTAAACTTATGAGTTCTAGGGCTTATGACAGACCCTATATGTCTTATTGGTTGTCATTGATTACTCTCAGTCAACCCTGCTTGAGTAAGCCACATGTTATATCCAAGTGTAGCATACTGTACCTCTCATGCTTTGGTCTGGTGTGAAACCCCATCTTAACATTGTTAGTTGGTTATTTGTTTTGAGGAATGTACTGTTAGTACTACAAACAGGGCCAGTCAGTTAAGTTGTTATTTAGTTAGTCCTTATATGGTCAAAAACTGTAGCAGTGGTCCCTACAGAGATATTTGAGATGGATTTATTTCTTCAATGCTTCAAGGCTGGGAATCCTTAGTCATTTATTTAACCTTATGCAAAGCTCTAATTCAACAGATCTATTATAAAAGTTTTCCCTTTAATGATTATTTAGTGTATCTAGGTCTTCAAGGACTATATTATCCAAAGTTGTTTAGCTCAGGTCAGCCATAATCCAGAAGACATATATGATCAAAGACATTCCATCCATGGCCACACCATCTTTTTGTCTTTTTGCAGGTGCAAGTATGGCTGCGAGGCATCTTGGGAGCAAGTGTCTTTAACTATAGGCTTGGGCCAACCAAACGCTCGTAAGTGAATTTGATAGAGAGAATTTGAAAGAGGCTTATGTATGTGTGTGAGTGGGTGTTTTCCTTGACATCATAGAATAGTTATAAATGAGGGTTACCATTATACAAGTGAAGTCACTCATTTAAGTCTTCTGTGAAAGCATGTTAGGCCATAGGGAACTTTCACCTTGCTCGGAAACAGGTAAGGGTTGGCAAGAAAAAAAGACATTTCCACCATACGAAATTTGCCTCAACAAATCCTGTCTGACCTAAAGAAGCATGGAAAAGTGAATCTTAAACTGATCGATGATGATGATGATGATGATGATGATGATGATGATGATGATGATGATGAGAATGATAATGATGATGATGATGATGATGATGATGATGGGGATGAGAGTATTTGTCATAAATTTTCAGAGATTAAATCGAATGTATCTTCCCATTTTTATTCTTTCCTAGCAATTAGAAGGAAATCGGAAGATATCATCTTACAGGATGACAGACAGTGCAGAGGTGTTCTCAGTGGCCTAGATTGCTCTTCTTTCGTTGAAGTGTGGCAATGGAATAAAACGATACTAAAGTGACATGCAACAGAGTGGGGGATGGTGTTGAAATTATTAATGCTCTTCGTCATTTCCTGTAGAGATTTGTAAAACGTGTTTGGTTTAAGTAGGACACATTCTTTTTGTTTGTGCATTTTATAGATTTTTTTATTTCTTAGTCGAGTTTCTGCATGTTTAGTTTCATTTCTGATGTGTTGTTCCTAGCCTGCTGTAACTAGGTACTTTAATCTCTGATCACTTAGTGTCTTTTCGGATTCTTTTCACCTCAGATCATTTTCCAAAGGAATGAACTCTTGTAATGTTAGTTACCATGACAATTACACTCATCAAGCTTGGCACATCCAGTTTACCTAGTGGGGATGCACAAATATATAATCACCAACATCAAAAATATATGTAAGTCGTGAGAATACAAAACAAGGGTCTACCCAGGTCCAGTGTAAAATTTAGGGAAGATATATTGAAGACTGATCTGAAGACATTGAGCCTTATGAAGGAGATGACCAAGGACTGAGATCAGTGGTGCATTGCTGTACTCAGAACGATCTGTCTACCACAGCAGAACTGAAACCGGTGCTGGTGTCACATAAAAAGTACTCATGCTGGTGTCATGTTAAAAGACACTGGTGCTTGTGCCACATAGAAAGCACCCAATACACTCTGTAGAGTGGTTGGTGTTAGGAAGGGTGTCCAGTCACAGAAACCATGCCAGAACAGACAATGGAGCCTGGTGCAGTCCCTGGCCTTACCAACTCCAGTCATACTATCCAATCCATGCCAGCATGGAAAACAAATTTCAAATGATGATGATGATAGGCCGTACCATGGATTGAGATCAATGATAAAAGATAACTGTCCAGTATTGAGTGTACAGTATATAATATACTTTGAAACCTTCAGAAGATTTGTTAAGCAATGACAAAAATATATAATAACCAGTTTAAAGAGAAATTTTAAAGCTGTTGTTTTTGGTAAAAACTAGTCGTATAAAATTATGAATGCATCAAGTGAAATGATTGAGATAGAATCTAGAAAGCTTTCTCTCTCTTTATTGTTGTTGTGACAGACCATCATATTGTCATCATCATCATCATCATTTTAATGTCTGCTTTTACAAGTTAACACAGTTTGACATAGCATCTCTGCACTCATCATCATCATCATTTTGTCAATGCCTTTGTGAGGCTCAGCATCCTGAGATCATCTCTCATCACTTCTGTCTGTTCCAGTTTCATCAGAAGATTATTCATAAACTTAGCCTTAGCAAGAATAGGAAACTTGAGAAAGCATTGCTCTAAAAGACTAGAATATGGTTCCTTTTGGATTTCAGAGAAAAGGTAGCACAACCAAGGTCCTTGATTTTTTTCTTCTTTTTTTTAGGGAGAGTTGGGAGCTGTTAATACTCCAAGCAGATCTAATTTAGTCAAACACTCTACTGACAATCACATGGAGAGTGAAGCAATTGTTTGGTGTCAAATTTCAGGACAGATTCCTGTATGTGAGGTGAGGTTGAAGAGCTGATGTTTTCTTTATTGTTTTCAGAGGCATTTGGGATACATTGCTTGAATGCAGTAGTAGCAGAGATGGGTATGTACAGTTTTTTTTTTCATGTTGAACTTTGAGGATGAAGAAACGTGAATGAGGAATAATGAGTGATAATATCAGGTGTAGCTAGGGTTGCCATGAAGGGCTATAATCATTAAAAAAAAAAATCAAAATGATTGATGAAGGTGATGGTTTTCCCATTCAAGTGATTCCCAATAAAGAAAAAAATTCATTCAGTAAGATTAGTGGAAACAAATTTAGTACGGTTAATAGTAAGAACAAGATGTGAGTGTTTGAGTGGATGTTTATATCTATGAAATTTTCAACTCAAGCTTGAACTAAGCAAATAAACAAATGAACACAACAAAATAGGGGAGAAGTGAGAGAAAAGGAGGTCATGAACTCTAATATAGTAGCAATGATGGGAGCAAAGCTGTTCAATATTATACAGGTACTGTTAATGCTAACGATAACAGATAAGGTCTTGAGGGTGGTGTTTGCCAACAACTGCCAATAACAAGTACAAAGGCAGAATTTACTAACAATCTGTTTATTGAGAGCAGGTAGAATACCAAGTTTGCTTAAAATTGCCTAATGTCACAATAAAGCTGAGGTAGGGGTGAGGTACTGAGGGCAATGTTTGCCTGCAATTACCTGTTAAGTAATTAGTGTTGGAGACAGGTGAGGCAGTGAGTGAAGAGTTCACCTGCTGGTTAATGCCATTAAGGGTCTTTTCAGACAAATTGACCTTGTTTGGAGGCACAGATAAATTTATGACGTGTGAAATAGTGTTGAAGTTTTCTCCTTGAGTTCCAGCATCACAGTTAACTAGAAAAAAAAAAAAAGAAATGACAAATGATAAATATAGGAGGACCCTTTAAAATGATGTAGCTCTTTTTTTCTTGCACTGCAGTCTTGGAGGTTGGTTCCTTGAAGACATATCACTGGAAACTGTTTTCTAAATCTTAATATTTTCCAACTACATCATGTAAAAGTAATTTACAAGCTTCTGTAGTTTTAGGCATTTCTATCACTTAGCAGAGCAATTGTTTCGTATATTAACTTTGTTTTTTTTAATAAAACCAGGTGTTTGTCGTACACCAACCACTCATGCATGATGTGGAAATGGATATGAATTTTTTTCTATTGAGGTTAACTGGGGTAAATAGAATAAAGTTTATGAAGAAATGCTTTTGTTAAGATTCAAAAACGTTGACAACTGTGTTGTTTGTATCTTTAGGAATGAAACAACATTCAGTTTACTCAGCTACCATATCTAAAAAGCCTGGCTTTCAGCTACTCTCATGGTTGAGTGAGCTTATATACAAAATAATTAACAAGGTTGAGAAACATTGATTTACTAAACATGCTGTCTGATGCAATGGAGGTTAACGAAGGAGAAAGAAGTTCATTAAACCAAGACAAATATGACTGATATATTGTTTGCTTAACTCCAGGTTAGTCTTCATGGGTTTATTGAACTACTTTATACAAGTTTCTTTTTCCCCAACACATAGAGTGTGGTTGGAGGGAATTTTGCTGTTATTTCTAGTAGGTCAAGTAACTAAATGGGTTTTTTTTTCTTTTTGTCCCCTTTAAACTTGAGCAGTTGATATATTTTGCACTGGAGTACAATATACAGCCAATAGTAAAGGAGAGTCAAGAGTCAAGACTTTTAAGTAACTTAACCCTTTTGTTTCCATATTTCTTTGAAATACACATTCTTAATTTCAATTAATTTTGAAAATAATTAAAAGTAAAATAACTGTTATTAACCCATTACCTACCAGTGATCTCATTCATATGAGATCACTTAAAAATTACAAATTTCGTAATTATCTGTCAATATTTACACATATCTAAGCTTTTTGCTATATCTACTAGGTATATTTCTCTGATATTCAAATGAGGTTTGCTAATTTCTCAACCAATATCTCGCTTATTTCTATTTAAAATGTTATTTTGAAATGTTATTTTGATCATTCCAGCGTATTTCTAAGGCCGTTTTATGCTAGAAATCAAAGTTTCATAAAAAAAAATTCCAGTTAATAGAATTATGGGAGGTAATGGGTTAAGCTGATGCTTGAAGCATAAATTAACATGAAATTTTAATTTAGATTACTTTAAAGCATGAACCAGAGCCAATTACAGGTAGGTTTCTATCAAAAGTGTTAAACATATGGTCACAAAAAATAAGTAGTTTTCTTCCAACTCCAGCTTAAAACCGAGTCAATTAAACACAAAGAGTCTCCAAATGATTAGTAATAAGTAATTATAATTTTTATCTCAGGTCAATTAAAGTCTTCATTAGATTTGTGTAAGTAAATGTTTATATAAGAATAGCTACAAAAATGCTAGTATATAAACACTTCTGTAGCTACTCTTAGATTATGGGTATACTCTATATAGAGAGGACAGTCTTCAGTAGGTTTTCTAACTATAGAATATGTCCCCTTGAAAGAGACTCTCCATTTTCCAGTATCTGTGTCCCTTTGTCCTTTTTTGTTCAGTGAATTATTCTATATTTCAGACAAATATCTTTTAGAAGAAAGACAACTAAGAAATACATAAATGCCTTGAACATGGTAAGATGTTACTGCGATGGTAATTGCTTATTTGTATTTTATTTCAGTTATTTTTCAGTTTGTTTCTCTGGTGACCATATAATTACGAGTGGAGGCGCAATGGCCTAGTGGTTAGGGCAGCGGACTCGCGGTCATAGGATCGTGGTTTCGGTTCCCAGACCGGGTGTTGTGAGTGTTTATTGAGCGAAAAACACCTAGAGCTCCACGAGGCTCCGGCAGGGGATGGTGGCGAACCCTGCTGTACTCTTTCATCACAACTTTCTCTCACTCTTACTTCTTGTTTCTGTTGTACCTGTATTTCAAAGGGGTCAGCCTTGTCACACTGTGTCACGCTGAATATCCCCGAGAACTACCTTAAGGGTACACGTGTCTGTGGAGTGCTCAGCCACTTGCACATTAATTTCACGAACAGGCTGTTCCATTGATCGGATCAACTGGCACCCTCGACATCGTAAGCGACGGAGTGCCAACAACATATAATTACGTATCAAATAAAATACTTTCACATGGACAAATTTGGTTCCTAAATAGAATCATTTAATTTCACACAGAACAGCAAGGATTATGGAAAGGCATTAACACCAAAACTCTTGTTACCCTTTTTACTAAAAAATAATCAGACAGATGGTAAGATTTTTATTATACCATCTCACAAGACGCTATGATACCATTAATTAATCAAAGCATGGACATGAAGCATGATGAGAATGGGAGAAGAGAGTAACAATGATGACAACCAGGAGTCTTAGTAATGATGGTGGCTGTAGTTGTAGTGACGGCATGATGATGAAAGTGAAGATAATAGAAGTGATGATGATGTTGACCTAAACATGATTAGAAAGGTATATAAGTTTGTTTTGTTTTTTTTTCTATCTAGCAATTGTATGTGCTATCTAGTAATTGTGTGGGTTATTGGGCATCTGTGTGTTATCGGGCAATTGTGTGTGTTATTGGGCAATTGTGTGTTATTGGGCATTTGTGTGTTATTTGGCAATTGTGTGTGTTATTGGGCAATTTTGTGTGCTATCTAGCAATTCTGTGTGCTAACTACATGTTGTCTAGCAATTCTGTTTGACAGTAGAGTGTAACAGAGAAATAGAAACAGATGTCATAAAAAAAAATATTAATTATGTTAATTGCAATTGAGAAGACCAAGTACCTTCTACTGCAGCACTGTTATAAAACTAGAAAAGCAAATAAAAATTTTTATTTTATTTTATTTCACATTTTGAGAACAATAGCATTGTTGGTTACAGATTTCTAATCAATGGAAACCAGTAACCATGTTTGACAATGAGAGTGACAAGGGAGTATCTAAATTGAGGCAGAACAAATATCTCAAGGAAATTTGTAAGTTTTTTTCAGTTTTCCCACTGATATTTAAATCCTTAGCTAATATATCCTTATGAAACATACGTGCACACATACACATACATATGCACACACACACACACACATACATACATACACACACGACAAGGTTTCTACACAGTCTCTCTCTATTAAGTTTCATCACGTGGCATAGTGGTTAGGAGTATTCAGCCCATGATCGTAAGGTTGTGAGATCAATACCTGGCAGTGCATTTTGTCCTTGAGCAAGATGCTTTCTTTCACATTGCTCCAGTCTGGCAAAAATGATTAGTACTTGTAATTCAAACGGCCAGTCTTGTCACATTCTGTGTCATGCTGAATCTCCCTGAGAATTATGTTAAAGGGTACACATGTCTGTGGAGTACTCAACAAGGTGCACATTAATTTCACAAGCAAGCTGTTCCATAGATCGGATCAACTGGAACCCTTGTCGTCGTAACCAATGGAGTGCCAGTAATTTATTTATAGGTCAGCTCTGAGGTTATGGTAGAAGATATTTGCCCAAAGTGTTGTGGGAATGCAGTGGGATTGAACAAGGACCATGTGGTTGTGAAGTGAATTTACTTTAGTACACAGACAGTCAAACCTGGTTAAGCACTAACTCACAACCTCAATATATCATTTCAATGTTGAAAAGTTTGTGAGTATATGCGTGCGCCTCGCATCAATTTAGTTCTTTGCTGTTATATTTACTGATTTTCTTACTCTTTTACTTGTTTCAGTCATTTGACTGTGACCATGCTGGAGTACTGCCTTTTAGTCGAGTAAATCGACCTCAGGACTTATTCTTTGCAAGCCTAGTACTTATTCTATCGGTCTCTTTTGCCGAACTGCTAAATTACGGGGACATTAACACACCAGCATCGGTTGTTAAGCGATGCTGGGCGGACAAACATATATACATATATATATATATATATATATATA
>NC_068994.1:13989357-13990763 GCF_001194135.2 Octopus bimaculoides
ACGACAGGCTTCTTTCAGTTTCCGTCTACCAAATCCACTCACAAGGCTTTGGTCGGCCCGAGGCTATAGAAGGTGCCACGCAGTGGGACTGAACCCGGAGTCATGTGGTTGGTAAGACTGAACCAGTTGTATGGGACTAGTCTTTGATTGACATGCAAAAGAAATGTTCTGGCACTTTGACCATTCTTCCAGCAAGATTTTCTTCAAGTCACCTTGAATCAGTTCTCAGCAAGATTTCATTTTACTAACATCTAAAAGATGATTGTGGCATGATTTGAACTCAGAACTACAGTTAATTATGCAATCCAGATTAGCATAGGGCCTAAAAAACACAACTAAACATCAGGAATACACCAGTCTGAAATTAATGAGAAACCTTCTACAGACTCATTTAAACTGCTGAAGGAACCGATGAGAGAATCTTCAGGCCAATAAAGAGGCTTATAAATGGTTACTTGAATCATGTGGTCCAGTGGTTAAGGTGCTGCACTCATAATTGCTAGTTTATGGGTTCGATCCCTGGACTGGGCAGCACATTGTGTTCTTGAGCAAAACACTTACTTTCACATTGCTCTGTGGATGGGAAAGTGGCAGAATTGTTGGAATTGGCAGAAATGCTTTAAGGTATATCTTCAGGTTCTCTACAATCTGAGTTCAAATCCTACCTAGCTGGAAAAGGCAACAGGAAATGCTAAAGGGTTAATATGCCCCCAAAAGAATGAAATATGAAGTTGGCTGTGTTTTTATTTGGACTCAGAACCTGAAGGCAACAACTAAATTCCTCCCAAGTCTAGTCACGGTAACCAAATTGCAGCATGGTGTTTTATCTGTCACTTCACTAATTAACCATCTTTTAATACCAATAATAATAATAATAATAATGGATTTAGATTTTTGGCACAAAGCCAACAATTTTAAGGTGGGGGGAGTAAGTTGAGTACATCAACCCCGGTACTTGACTGGTACTTTATTTTATCAACCCCAAAAGGATGAAAAGGCAAAGGTTATCTTGGTGGTTTTAAATAGAGAAGATAAAGAGCTGGAAGAAATACTACTAAGTATATCATCTGATGTGTTAATGATTCTGCCAGCTCCCTACCTCAACGACAACAACAACAACAATAATAATAATAATAATAATGGTTTCAAATTTTGCCACAAAGGCAGCAATTTTGGGGGAGGGGATAAATCGATTACATCGACCCCAATGTTCAACTGGTACTTATTTTATCAATCCCATATGAATGAAAGGCAAAGTTGACCATGGCAGAATTTGAACTCAGAACGTAGCCACAAGCAAAATACCGCTAAGCATTTCGTCCACCATGCTAACAATTCTGCCAGCTCGCCACCTTAATAATAATAATAATAATAATAATAATAATAATAATAATAATAATAATAAT
>NC_068994.1:13991915-14000435 GCF_001194135.2 Octopus bimaculoides
AATAATAACAATAATAATAATAAAAATAAAAATAATAATAATAATAATAATAATCATAATAATAATAATAATAATAAAAATAATAATAATAATAATAATAATCATAATAATAACAATAATAATAATAATAATAAAAATAATAATAATAATAATAATAATCATAATAATAATAATAATAATAAAAATAATAATAATAATCATAATAATAATCATAATAATAATAATAATAATAATAACAACAATGATAATAAAGGCACTTACCTTCAATGCCATGAGCAAACTTGTTTAAGATATAGTTGACAGCAATCCAACCATAGACACCTTCTTGTTTGCCAGTGATAACTTCAAAATTATTCTTAGCCACAACAAATTTGAAATACTTTGGTATGGATGTTTGCAGTTCTTCCAAAATACTGGCTTGGGCACTAGCAAGAAGAGAGGAGGGAAAAAGAATAAATGAATTCTTAGGGCAGAGAAAGGGCATAATTCCAGTTTCCACTTCACTAAGTGAACTGAGAACAAATCTTTCTACATAGAGGAAAGCAGTTTGGTTGTAGCATTCTTTAGAAGACTGCAACAGAATAAACTCATGATCTTTGAGTTACCATACCTAATGGTATATAAGATTTACTTTTTCTTTTTTAATCTAAAAACGTCACCCTGGGTCCCATATTTGGAGTTGGGCCTATATTATATGCTTTAAAGTACTAAAAACCTTTTTTTTTTTCATTTCCTGAATATGCACTGCTTGTCTGGGTTGGATAGGCCTAAGAATTCCATCGTACTCCAATGTCTACTCTGGCATGGTTTCAACGGCTGAATGCCCTTCCTAAAACACCAACCACTCCATAATGTATACTGGGTGCTTTTTCATGAGTCCAGCACTAGAGAGGTTGCAATACAGCTTGCAAGATTAGGAACTCTGTAAATTTTTCAATAGTGACCTCTGATAAGAATTACTTGCATTGTCTACTCCATTTGCATTTTTCAACGCACCCTTCTACCAGTCACATTCTAGATAATAAGAATGGGAAGATCTTTTAAGGGCATCCAGCTGTAGAAACTCTGCCAAATTTAGATTGGAGCCTGGTGTTGCCATCCGGTTTCACCAGTCCTCAGTCAAGTCGTCCAACCCATGCTAGCATGGAAAGCGGACGTTAAACGATGATGATGATGATGATGATATGTGGCAATAGCAATATTTACTGCTGAATTTTATACATACTCTTTTACTCTTCTACTTGTTTCAGTCATGTGACTGCGGCCATGCTGGAGCACCACCTATAGTCGAGCAAATTGACCCCAGGACTTATTCTTTGTAAGCCTAGTAGTACTTATTCTATCGGTCTCTTTTTGCCGAACTGCTAAGTTACGGGGACACAAACACACCAGCATCGGTTGTCAAGTGATGGTGGGGGGACAAACACACATACATATATACAACAGGCTTCTTTCAGTTTCCATCTACCAAATCCACTCCCAAGGCTTTGGTTGGCCCGAGGGGCTATAGTAGAAGACACTTGCCCAAGGTGACACGCAGTGGGACTGAACCCAGAACCATGTGGTTGGTAAGCAAGCTACTTACCACACATTTATTTTTAAACTTAAACTCAATTCCACATTGTTCTCTCACCTGTTCTTTGCATTTTTGTGTGAAGAACCTTCAACCTTCAAGCAGCATAAACCTTAAAGAAAGGTAAAAAATTAAGAGAGCATTAAAATAACCTCAAAATTATGTTACTGCTTACCTTGCAGGCAAAACTCTCATGCCAGCAGTGGCAAGAATATATAACAGGGTCTCAGAATGTTTCCCTTCTGGTATATTTTTGGCAGCATAGGATAACAATGGATGTAGATATTTGCTTGCTGCAGATGGATTAGAAGCAAATGTTGATAAACCTACAGGAAACAGAAAAACCAAAAATGAGAACAATAAAGATACACATAAGAGCAATGACTACAATCAAGATATTTCTCCATTTACATCTATATTTTTTTTGAGCATTCATCTATGAAGAAGAACAAGCCTTTGTGTTTTCAATAGTTATTACTTGGTTGTGAGAAGTGAACAACCTGCATTAAATTCATTAATCATTAGGAATTAGAGCATTTAATCAAGTATAAGTCACAATATTTTATACTTGATTTCAACTGAATAAAGCTAGGGGGCAACTTACAAAGAGCAAAAACAAAACTATGACAAGAAAAAATTCTGTACCAAGACTTAACACTAAATTAGGGGTGAAACTTGTACACGAGTAAGTAAAGCATTTCTCTAATGATCAAAAGAGCCCCACAGAGGATAATAATTGCATAAGGCTGTAAGGTGAGGTATACAAATCTTCTTGAAGAGATACAAAATGAAGTTAATACCTCTCAGAAGCCCTATGGTGGGTTGATGTAATTGTTAAATGTGAAAGTTCCAAGAAATTTTCAAAGATTCATAAGAGTTAATGCTTCACTCTGGTTGTATTATGTAGATAGTATGAAATAGAAATTTAATCCTATATTGGATACCAGACAGCAACATTCATTGAAAATCTGGCGCCTATTTCCAACACAAAGATTAAGGCTTTGCAAATGGCCTTGTAAAATAAGTTATTGGTGGCCATAAAAATCTATAGATAAAAATAAATTACAACGAGTTAATTTGTCATGAAAGTGAAATAGCCAATGCTTCAGGTACTTGTCCTTCTTGAGAGAAAGGAATAATGCTTTTAAAACTGAGCTGCAAATAAGTGAATAACAAAAGGAAATGGAGGAATTTTGTCAGGAGATAGATTTGAAGAAAGGGAGAAGGAAAAGTTAGATGTAGGAATAGTATGATGAGGAGAGGAAAAAGCAGAAGAAGGATAATCAAAGAAGTAGGTAAGTGAGGTAGGAGAAGAGAGCAAAAGAGTGAAGAGGTTAAAAACAAAGGGACATCACTAGCTTTCTTGGACTCTACATCTTGTTGTTGGCACTCCGTCACTTACGACGTCGAGGGTTCCAGTTGATCCGATCAACGGAACAGCCTGCTCGTGAAATTAACGTGCAAGTGGCTGAGCACTCCACAGACACCTGTACCTTTAACGTAGTTCTCGGGGATATTCAGCGTGACACAGAGTGACAAGGCTGACCCTTTGAAATACAGGCACAACAGAAACAGGAAGTAAGAGTGAGAGAAAGTTGTGGCGGAAGAGTACAGCAGGGTTCGCCACCATCCCCTGCCGGAGCCTTGTGGAGCTTTAGGTGTTTTCGCTCAATAAACACTCACAACGCCCGGTCTAGGAATCGAAACCGCGATCCTATGACCGCGAGTCCGCTGCCCTAACCACTGGGCCATTGCGTCTCCACACTCCACATCTTATCATATACTTTACCCTCTTGCTTATTTTCTCTATACATTATAATAAGCATTATAAAATATAAAACTGAGTTATGTATTTTATTCCAAACTGAATTTCTTCTATGTGTAATAAATACTTGGACAAACAATAATTATTAACTCTTTCTTTGCATCAAAATGTACCAAATCAATCTCACCTGGTGTGATCTTCTTCACTACTGGCTCTCCAGATGTTTCCCGAAGCTGAGAGATGTGTAGGAGTTCATTAGGGTTTCCGGAATGTGTTGGCCATTGATATACATACACGCGACTACCACTGCTCCCACAATCAATCACAATACCATAGTGGTAGCGCTGAGTCGATGGGCTGCCATGGTCATCTGCGTTCTGTTGAAAGCTGCCATACGAAGAAGCTGCAGACACAAGCGAAGGGTATATTGAATCCAGCTTCTGGTTTTTGAGTATTGACGGAGTGTGATGTATGTTTGAATGTCGCAGCTCCAGAAACATTATCAGAGCAATAGTGTAGAGAACCAACAGAATAACTACAATAATCACGCACTTCAGAGAGAGAGTGACGGTGACTGGGGTGCTGGGGGTTGACGTGAGGTAACGACACCAGCTGCATGTGATCCTACAAAGGAAAACAGATTTTTTAGAAACTGCACCGTTAAATGATACAACAATATGTTGCTTGAACAAGAAGGTTAATATTTTATTACTGACAAAAAAAAAAAAAAAAAATGAAAAAGAGAAGGAATACAAACAAACTTAATTACATTTCAAGGTTTGCAAACTAAGACATATAACAAGGATTTAAAAAGAAATTAAAAACAAAGTCAATCCCAGCAATATTTAAACACAGAACAAATAAATGCTGAACCTGGTTGTATAATACATCTAGCTCAGCACTTTAATGTCAGCAACACTTTCACTCCATCTCTCTATCTTTCATACATACCCCCGACCCCACCACACCCTACCACACACACACACACACACACACACACACACTAATAGACCCAGTTATTCAGACACTGCATGTATTCTGGTTTTTAGAATAGGTACACTGTATTCCTTGCATGTTGTAAGAGATAGCATTCAGAAAGATGTCCATCTGAAAACACCGCTTCAAAAAGCCCCCGTCCATCCCATGCCATTGCAGAAGAGGGAGAAGGGATGTTGATGATGATAATGATGATGATATTTCTTAAGAATCGATTCTTGTTTATTTGGTGGGTACCAAGATCTCTCTTAGATCAAAACCTACTGTCTTAAAAACAAGGAAAAATTAGACAACGTAACCCTACAAAAGCCCTACAAAAAGACAGGGTGGCTATGGCAAGAGTGTCTGAGATATCTGCTCAGTTTCATACTAATGAGAAGTGGGTGAAGGAGACAGGGCTGAGGTATTGTTATCATTGGCTGCTGATTAAGAAACACACTTAGTGACCGGCTGTTCACATGTTGTAAGTTTAACATGCGATAGACTTGCTGTACAACATTGACAACACATGTAGCTCCAAATCAGAATCAGAATTTTTACTCTAAGCTAAGTAATTATTTATTACATCGGAGCTTCTACATGGTCATTCGACTTGCTACAACTAGCATTCAAATCTCTCTTAAATCAAATACTACAGCCTAAAAATAGAAGGAATAACTGGACAAAGTAACCCTACATAAACAAAAAGACAGGATGCCTGTAACAAGGAATATCTTTGATAAAAAGTTTGCTTGATCAGGGCTAACATGGAGTGAAAAAAACAAAGGCTTATAGTTATCGTTTGTATGAACTGATTTAACGAGAGTAAATGAGAAAATGCAGTGCCTGCACAGTGTTGGTGGTAAGATATGAACCAGAGACCTGTTAGTTACTGGTTCATATCTCAAATGTCACCCATTATATTATCACTCACAAATAGAAAGCTGTCCTCTGTCTCCTATTCATGTGAAAAGATATGGAAGCAATTAACGTTATAGAGGGGAAGCCATTTTTTCTTAGAATTGAACCAACAAATGTCCATGACTTTAATCTGAACAAGCCAGTCTGACATCCAATCAACATAACTATCAGCAGTCATATAGATACAGCATGTTTTATGAGATAGGTTATTGAGATAAATCTACAGTAGGATAAATCTACATAGGCGCAGGAGTGGCTGTGTGGTAAGTAGCTTGCTTACCAACCACATGGTTCCGGGTTCAGTCCCACTGCGTGGCATCTTGGGCAAGTGTCTTCTACTATAGCCTCGGGCCGACCAAAGCCTTGTGAGTGGATTTGGTAGACGGAAACTGAAAGAAGCCCGTTGTATATATGTATATATATGTGTGTGTGTGTGTGTGTGTTTATGTGTCTGTGTTTGTCCCCCCAACATCGCTTGACAACCAATGCTGGTATGTTTATGTCTCCGTCACTTAGTGGTTTGGCAAAAAGAGACCGATAGAATAAGTACTAGGCTTACAAAGAATAAGTCCTGGGGTCGATTTGCTCGACTAAAGGTGGTGCTCCAGCATGGCCGCAGTCAAATGACTGAAACAAGTAAAAGAGTAATGGAAGATTTCTGTGGAGGCACATAACTTAAGATTGTAAGACTGTGGTTTCAATGTGTTGAACAAAACACCTCACCTCACATTGGCTCCAGCTCACTCAGCTGGTAGGAAATCAGTAACCCCTGCAATAGACCAGCTTCCTATCCAGGGAGGAATATATACGCCAGAGAAACCAGGAAACTGGCCCCATATTTCCTATGGAGTAATGTGGACCAACTTTTGTAGGTTAACCCATTTGATACCTAACCACCCAAGACCACCCTCTGTTCTACGATACAAACTTCCGGTTCTGTGGTGATCTAAATTAAAACCTTTAATTAAAGCTTCATGCTCATTTATGTTCCAAACACCAGCTTAATAATGACAAAGCTATTTTAATTTTCTTTTCATTACTTTCGAAATGAATTGAAAAGCAATGTGTATAGTGAGAAGTTTGGCTCCCAACCAAATGGTTCTGGGGCCAGTTCCATTGTGTGGCACCTTGGGTAAGCAAGTGTTTTCTACTATAACCTCAAACCAACCAAAGCTTTGTGACTGATTTGGTAGTTGGAAACTGAAAGAAACCCACTGTGTGTGTGTGTGTGTGTGTGTGTGTGTGTGTGTGTATGTATATATATATATATATATATATATATATACGGGGTACATTAGGTATTTGAGGACATACCACTTTTGAGTCATTGCTGCATCTTTTGCTAATTCTGTATAATCTTTGTTTCAGAAAATAATAATGGCAGACCCTCAGTTTACTCAAGAAATGAAGAGGCATGCTGTCATTGTGGTTATAGAGGCTGAGCGTAGTGATTTAGAAATATCTCGATCTTAAAAAGTTGCCAGATCTTTCATCTACAATGTTTATAAGGAGCTAGAGACTGACAATGGAAACATATCACCAGTATCGAAGCATAGAAAGCATTCTAAATGCTCTGAAATCATCAGAACACCTGAATTTATCCGGCGAGTTCAACATACCCTTGATTAAAATCCCAGATTACAATCCCATGAGCTCAATAGCAAAAGATCTCCATGTGCCAGAAGGAACAGTCAGAAATGTTGTCCATGAAGACATCATATATAAGTCTTATATGAGGAAAGGTCAAATTGTCAGAAAAAGCAAAAGAAAACCACTACACCAGATCTAAAAGGCTCTTTAACAAACTGAAAAATCCAGCAGAAGATTTGATTTGGTTTTTCTCAAATGAGAAAAACTTCAACCAAGATCAAAAAGTTAACAGAAGAAATGACATCTCTATAACTTAGCAGTTCGGCAAGAGAGACCAATAGAATAAGTACCAAGCTTGAAAAAAATAAATAAGTCCTGGGGGTTGATTTGTTCGACTAAAGCCCTTCAAGGCAGTGCCCCAGCATGGCCGCAGTCAAATGACTGAAGCAAGTAAAAGATATAAGATATTTTAAGAGAACTATCATAGCAAATAGGTTAAGGTTGTTGTTGTTGCTGTTGTTGTAGAGTTTCCCACTCCCTTTGGTCAGCCCTGGTTAAGAGAACCTAGGATCAAGGGCAATTCAACCATTTTGCTTTTCTGAAGTGATACATAGCCTGGACTACATTATCCAATGTGACTATTTCAAGACAGTACAGTATAATTTGAGAGTGATTTGGTTGCTATTTCTAGTATGCCGAGCAACCATGTAGAAGCTCCCTAGTTGACCTTGTACAGTTTAAAGTTGTTGACGTATGCTGATTGAATTCGGAAGAAAAGACGGCTATATGTCGGTTATGTTAAGTGCAGCCAGGTCTATTCTCACAAGTATCAGAAGACAGTTTGATTTTTGTTTGGTTGTGATTGTATTTTTTCCGAGAGGAGAGAGAGAGAGAGAGAGAGAGAGAGAGGGGGTGTGTGTGTGTGTGTTTCTTGTTTATGTGCACTTGACTGCTGACAAATTTGGTGCTGGATGTTCTGATGATGTCATTTAAGAAAAATTAACATTCTTATACGTAGGTGTATTCACATCACATCCTCTTGTCACAACAGGATCAACAAACTAAGTCCTAACAGGCTACAAGGTAGTGTGTATATAATATCTCAACCTACTAGGAAACAGCAGCTCAATTTCCCTCAAATTGCAACCTGCCATCATAAAAATACAAAAGATTGTTACAATTGAAATGACTAATGACAGACCAGCTCAACGATCAATCAATAAAACACCAATCGTTTTTATTGTCTGTAATCTAGAGCAAATCTTTCAAACAAACGGGATATAAATATACGGCGATATCTCACTTCACAAGGACCCACTTTACAAGTTTTATTTTTTCAAGCACAAGATCCAAATTTCGAATGAAGTGCAAAAGTTTCAACTACAATAACAAATGTTTCCGCATGTTACCGAGAATTTTACAGAGATTGGGAAAAAAAAAAAGCTTCTAAGAAAACTCTAGACTTGTTTTTAAAAAGAAATCAACAAGTCCATCTACAAGTGCTTGTGAATTGGCAATCACATTTACAAGTGATGGTGAGAGTGAGTCTAGTGCCGAGTTTTCACTTTATGAGCAGTCCCCGGGAACAAATTAACTCGTATATTGAGACATTACTCTGTGTGTGTGTGTGTGTGTATATATATATATATATACGTATATATAAATATATATATATATATATATATATATATATATA
>NC_068994.1:14001477-14002704 GCF_001194135.2 Octopus bimaculoides
AGTGTGTGTGTGTTCGTGTTTGTGTGGGGTTGTAGGTGTTAGGTACGTGTACGTGTGTGTGTGTATTTTGTATGTGCGCGTGTGTGTATGTGTATGTTTTCTGTGCGTGCGTGTGTGTTTGTGTGTATGTGTATGTTGTGTGTATGTGCGTTGCTGTGTACGTGTGCGTGCGTGTGTGTTATGTATGTGAGTGAGTATTGTGTATGTGATATATATATATATATATATATATATATATGCACACGCACACATATACGCACGCACACACACAGACATATATATATATATATATATATATATATACGCTGGATGTGTAATGTCAGTGTGCATACACAACAAAGTGTAAGTGCCTTAAGAGAAAAGTTAGACCTAAGAAGCATCAGATGCGGTGTTCAAGAAAGACAACTGTGCTGGTGTGGTCATGTGGTGAGAATGAATGGGGATAGCTGTGTGAGAAAGTGCCACACCCTAGCAGTTGAGGGTACCTGTGGAAGAGGTAGACTCAGGAAGACCTGGGATGAGGTGGTGAAGCACAACCTTCAAACATTAGGTCTCACCGAGGCGTTGACTAGTGACCAAGACCTTTGGAGTTATGCTGTGCTTGAGAAGACCCGGCAAGCCAAGTGAGACCATAACCTGTGGCCTATGCCAGTGGTGTAACTAGCCCACTTATACGTACCTTTCTTTCATTGGACACTAAACTCTGCTTGCGAAGACCTGTTGAGGCAAGTGAAATTAAAATCAAATTTGCTGACATGGCTGATGACAGCACTGCCTGGCTGGCAGCCATGCTAGTGGAACATTAAGAGCACCATCCGAGCATGCCGGTGGCATGTAAATAGCACCATTCGAGCATGATCATTACCAGCACCTGTGCCGGTGGCACATGAAAAATGGCATTCGGTCGAGGTCATTGTCAGTGCCACCTGGACTGGCTCCTGTGCAGGTGGCACGTAAAAAACACCATTTGAGCATGGCTGTTGCTAGTACCGCCTGACTAGTCCTCGTGCTGGTGGCATGTAAAAGCACCCACTACACTCTCGGAGTTGTTGGTGTTAGGAAGGGCATCCAGCTGTAGAAACTTTACCAGATCAGATTGGAGCCTGATGCAGCCTCTGGTTTACCAGTCCTCAGCCAAACCGTCCAACTCATGCTAGCATGGAAAGTGGACATTAAACGATGATGATGATGATACACACACACACACACACATATATATATATATAT
>NC_068994.1:14002714-14005258 GCF_001194135.2 Octopus bimaculoides
CGATGATGATGATGATACACACACACACACACACATATATATATATATATATATACACACACACATATATATCAGGAAGGACTCACCTAAGTTAAAATAAACAATTATTTAGGTCAGTTGTAAAAAATTATGACAGGGAAATGACCTTCCTTCCCCTATACATACACATGAAAATACGCAAAGACAACACAAGATAGAACTATGACATATCGTAGACATATTACACAATACTTTCATATGACTGCTACCTGAGTATGGGGAACTTGAAATTTAGAAACTTTTAGCTTTGAAATAAAACTATAACCTATACTCTATTTGTACTGAGTAAATTTATATCTAATTTTAAAACACGGATGCTTACTTAATTACATACATGTTAAGAAAAAACTTAAATATATTACAGAAGTATACATTAAACGGCAAAATTTAAAAGTGAAGATTTCTTGTTTTAAACATTCTTACCTGGATGATGGGTCAGTCATTTTGTGTATAATAAAATGACTGGCTACTGGTATACGTGTACCTTATATATATATATAAATTTACGTCAGCTAGTTACAATAACACCTGTAAAACAGCACACAAACTATAATCCATCCTCCTACACATTTATCCATGTCTTATATTTTTATAGGACTATTTGCAAAAGGTAAGCTGTTATATTAACTAATATTAAAGCCATATGTTACTTTCAATGCAATATGTTACTCTTAAGGTTATTAATAACCTATCAATTTATTCTTGTGAGAGTAATCCTTGATCACAGCTGAGCTGCAACCACGTCACAACTACAATGAAGTTTATGTATAAAATCCTCAAAGTGACACCTGGCGACACATGACAGAGACACTGGCTACTAAAAATATCCCAAGCATGTAGTAAATTATCAATATACCCACCACACTGTTGGGTACTGGGACACTTTACAGACCAGATGAATGATGTCTAGTACCTCCCAAAAGATCTATGTCTCCAGTGATATCACCAGGAAAATATCATCAATATATTTAAATCCAGATTATAGATGAAGATAAACTAATGCTGAGAATGGAACAGCTTCAGCTGTCAATAGTTAACCAACGGAGACTCTTAGAATGAAAGTTATGACACATCAGTATCATAAAGTATGGCATGAAAATGTTAGCTACATCGATTTTTGACAAGCACTAATTAAAAAACAATAATTAGTTGAAAGGAGTAGGAATACTATTCTAATTAATCACAAAGAATCATAAAATGTCACCAAAGTAACAGACGTTATTCGAATTGGGTAAAATATGAATCACCCTCCATAGAGGGTGGGTTAGGAGGTCAGAAAAAGGTACACAGCTTGCAAACTGAGAGAAACAAATACCATTGTTGAATGACAGAACACATCAATCAGGTAAGAGTATTTGAAACAAGAACTGAAGTTCTTCACTTACTGATTCTGCTTTTAAAAAGTGTGTGTGTGTGTGTGCGCATACTGAGTACAATATTTTACTGTTGTCACCACCACTGTCACTGTTGTTTTACTGGCTACTTTTCCCACGTTTGCATAGATCAGATGGAAGTACATTGGGGGCAGGGGCAGAAGATTTTTGAACTGGATACCCTCCTGAATACAGTCTCATCTGTTTTCAACTGATGCAGCAAGCTCCCAGTCTATAGAACTACAACCAGTGAACATGTGCAGAGAAAGGAAATATGAATTCACTCATCCAAACATACACATTCTCTCTCTCTCTCTCTCTCTCTCTCTCTCTCTCTCTCTCTCACACACACACACACACACACACACACGCACATGATGGGCTTTCCTCAGTTTTGGTAAACTCGGTTCTTATAGTTGAAGACATTTGCTCAAGGCAGCATACAGTAGGACTGAACTTAAAACCATGTGGCTGGTGATCAAACTTCTAGAACCACACACCTATGCCTCGCATGTATTTCATCATCATCGTAGTTATTTAACGTCAGCTTTCCATGCTGTCATGGGTTGGACGGTTTGACTGAGGGGTGGCAAGCCAGAAGGCTGTACCAGGCTCTAATCTGATCCGGCAGTTTTTCTACAGCTGGATGCCCTTCCTAATGCCAACCACTCCCAAAGTGTAGTGGGTGCTTTTTACGTTTCACTGGCATAAGGGCCAGTCAGGCAGTACTGGCATCGACCACACTTGAATGGTGCGTTTTACATGCCACCGGCACAGGAGCCAGTCAGGCAGCACTGACATATATATATGTGTGTGTGTGTGTGTATATTTATATATATATATATATCAAATATGAATGAGAAGCAGTCTGAGGGATAAAAACAATATCAAATACACGAACACACAAGGTATGTGTTTTGCCAGTTTGTGGGCAAGCTGTCATTATTGACATAAGAGAATATATTCTAGTCAACTTAGCTGGTGTTAAAACACTTGGAAGTCATAGACAAGCGAGATAACTCACATCTAGTTCCATTTATATATATATATATATATATATATATATATATAAAGATCGTTGCCAGTGCCCCTGGACTGGTTCTTGTGCGGGTGGCACATGAGATGCACCATT
>NC_068994.1:14005885-14009345 GCF_001194135.2 Octopus bimaculoides
ATATATATATATATATATATATATATATATATATATATATATATATATATATATATATACATATGGTTCCTATGTACAGAAAACAAAAGACAAAGATAGGTGAGGCAACAACAAGCAAGTGTATTAGTTTGATGCTTGGGAAAAATGGAAAAGTCATAGACATTTTAAGCCTATGCTCATAGATAGAAAGGGATGAGAGAAAAAATGGATAAAGAAAAAAAAAATCTGGCCACAGAAAATCTGCCACGGTATAATCTCTATCTGACCCATGCAAGCATATTACAAAATGGATGTTACAGTGGCGATGATTACGTTTTGGGTAAACTGTGTGAAGTAAGTAAAATTTTGTGTTTTGCTATTTGTAGCCGTTTGTACTACCAAACCAGAATGCCAAACATTTTGGCACTAAATGATTAACAACCAAAATAACTCTATGTATAATCCTACGCCTCTCTATCCCTCCTACATGCACAAGTAAACTGGAAACTCTTTTCTTAATTGCTTCAACAATTTTCCTACCATTACAGCGCTCAGGGTTACTAGGTGAGTAAGTTTCAGGGGAAATGCTATAGGAAAGTATGCTGGGTGAAACATATCCTGGGCCAAATGAGGGAAAAAAAAACTTTGTGTCAAATGTATGTACTGTAGTAGATGGCATAAAGATAAGGCATATAAGAAACGCCCCAATTTCAGCAGTGCTTATTCAGGAAGAATTGTTTTTTGTGCAGTAATATGTGTAGGCACAGGTGAGTGGTAAGAACCTTGCTTCCCAACCATATGGTTATGGGTTCAGTCTTCTACTTATGGCAAGAGTCTTCTACTATAGCAGCAGGTCGACCAAAGCTTTGAGTGGATATGGTAGATGGAAACTGAAAGAAACCCATCATATATAAATATATATATCATCATCATCATTTAACGTCTGCTTTCCATGCTAGCATGGGTTGGACGATTTGACTGAGGACTGGTGAACCAGATGGCTACACCAGGCTCCAATCTGATTTGGCAGAGTTTCTACAGCTGGATGCCCTTCCTAACGCCAACCACTCCGAGAGTGTAGTGGGTGCTTTTACGTGCCACTGGCACAAAGGCCAGTCAGGCGGTACTGGCAACGGCCACACTCAAAATGGTGTATTTTACATGCCACCTGCACAGGAGCCAGACCAGTGGCACTGGCAATGATCTCGCTTGAATGTCTTTACACGTGCCACCGGCACAAGTGCCAGGAAGGTGACGCTGGGCATGTGTGTGTGTCTTTATGTCAATGTTTGAACCCCCTACTACCACTTGGCAATCAAATATTATTGTGTTTATGTCCCTGTAACTTAGATGATGGAAAAATGCCGGACGTACTCACAAGGGATAGGGATCAGAATATAAATGGGATGGTAGAGTAAAGGAAGTGAGAGATATAGTGCCAGGGCATACCCTTGAGGTACGAATGCCATAATATAAGTGGCAGGATATTGTGAAGGGAGTGTGATTAAAGAATGCGGAGGGGAGTGGAGTGAATGGTGAAAACTTGGGTATATATAGTCGAGGGGGGTGCTATAGAATAGCAATGATATAGAGGAACAGGGCCATGAAGACAGGATTGGGGAGTGAGAGTACAGGCATAGTGTATGAAGGAAGAAATGTGAGGAAGAGAAGAGATGTGGAGATGTAGATTGGTTTGTTGGGGCTAGGGTTAGGGTTAGGGTTAGTGAAAAGTTTTCTTGTTATGCGTGGGTGGGACACACAGGTCAAGGGCTAGCAGATAGCAATAATACAGTGAGACAGGGCGTATGAGTGGAACACACAGGTCGGAGGGGAAGGGGCTAGTGGAGAGCAAGGATACAGTGGCACAGGGCCAAGGGGATAGGATTCGGGAGTGGGAGGTAAGCATTTGCAATTTTCAGTAAGTTATTTTTTGCTCATTCCTCGACTTTCATCAGCCTGTTGTATTTTCAGTGAAATCATGGCTAGAGTATTTTTTGACTCTTATTTCTAGCAACACTGGTACTTCGTGTACCCTCAATTATAATTAATAATTAATTAAAAATTTATAAATCTGCTATTCTGGCTTTAATGCTTGCTGGCCACTTATATCATTGCTGTTATTATTTATTATTAATAATAATAATATCTTTGCTTATTCATATATATATATGCCCTAACTCTTCGAAACACCGGTGTTTTAATGGTGGCAGCTGATGAAGGATATGTTCTCTATGTGGCCTGCTTGTTTGTTGTACCTTGTTTATCATTTTGTCCATGTTCTTTTGCAACGTCATGTACCCAGATATGTATCTATATGTACATGTAGATGAAGGTATGTACATACATGTATATATATATATATATATATATATATATATATATATATATATATATATATATATATATATATATGCATATACTCATATATTGTTTATATATATATACACATATATACAAGGTCTGATCAATAAGTATCCAGACTGTTGCCATAGTAATGAAGCTAAAATACACAGAGTGAAGCTGCTTGGCAAAAGTTGACCATGAACTCTGCTCAGCATGTACGTTAAGCTTTAATGTTCTACCCATGCTAGCATGGAAAGCGGACGTTAAATGATGATGATGATGATATATATATAAATAAAGTTATAGATAAGGGCCACTGGAAATGTCCATCGCCAGTGCTAGAAGTAGATGTCAAATACCTACAATTCATTCTAAAATTTGTTCTCTATAAGTATAAGTATATATATATATATATATAAATACACAAACACACACACACACACATTACAGAAAATGCTACTTGTTTACCATACTAGTACATCACATTTACTGGTGCACAGATAAATAAAGTCAATTGCTTCATCTTTCTTTCAGCTATCAGAGATTTACATCAGTAGATTATTGACTATATTGATATTATAATTAGAGGATGCATTAGTTGATTATGTCATTCCCGTCTAGTACATGACATACCTTACCAAGCCTGGAAAGAGGAGAGGCCAAAATGGATCTTAGCAGAATTTGAACTTAGAATACAAAGGTATGTAGTTACATACTGAAAGGCAGCCTGATGCTCAAACAATTCTGCAAAACCACTACGTATATATATAAGGAATGAAGAAAACGCATGTTATAATTGCATACTTTATTCCTATATATGTTTCAAAGGATTACAACCTGTGTGATCCATAGGGATCTGTGATATTAAAATTGTAACCTTCTCTTCAGGGAATGCATGAGAATCATCTTAAACGTAATACAATTTTAATATCACAGATCCCTATGGATCACACAGGTTGTAATCCTTTGAAACATATATAGGAATAAAGTATGCAATTATAACGTGCGTTTTCTCCATTCCTTAAATTTTTAAATATACTCAAATACCCAAAATTTCAAGGAGTTCCTGCCTTAAAAACAGGAACTACACCACAGTTATTTTGTGTTCTTTGCTACATTGGTTTCTATTAACCTATTT
>NC_068994.1:14009654-14013637 GCF_001194135.2 Octopus bimaculoides
TGTGTGTGTGTGTGTGTGTGTGTTTGTGTGTCTGTGTTTGTCCCCCCAACATTGCTTGACAAACGATGCTGGTGTGTTTATGTCCCCCGTAACTTAGCAGTTCGGCAAAAAAGACTGATAGAATAAGTACCAGGCTTACAAAGAATAAGTCTTGGGGTCGATTTGCTCGACTAAAGGTGGTGCTCCAGCATGACAACAGTCAAATGACTGAAACAAGTAAAAGAGTATATACATCATCATCATCATCATCATCATATAATGACCGCCCAACCATGCTGACATGGTTGGGCGGTTTGACAGGTGCTGGCAAGCTGGGGAGCAACACCTGGCTCCAATTGTCCATTTTGGCAAAGTTACTACATCTGGATGCCCTTCAGGTGACACCAACACTGGTACTTTTTACACGGCACCAGCATGAGTGCTTTTTATGTGGAACTAGCATGGATGTTTTTTTTTACCTGGCACCAATACAGGTGCTTTTTATGTGGTACTAGCACAGGTGCTTTTTTTCGGTGCACCAGTACAAGTGCCCTATTATGGATTAAAAGTGCTCAGCAGTAATTGAGATAATTATAAACATGTTAGTTACTCCTTCAAATATAGTTCAAATCGAAGGGCCCTCTTTCAGATGGATGTATGTATGCATTTTTGATGTAGATGCATCGAAAGCAAGTGAAATCGAAATTGAGTTAAATTCGACGACTGGCACCCATGCCAACGTCATCTCCTTCATTGGACACGAAACTCAGCTTGCGAAGACTTATTGGGGCAAGCGAAAGTGAAATCAGTTTGGCACCTGTGCCCAGCGTCGCCTTTCTGGCACTTGTGCTCGCGGCATGTGTAAGGACTATCGAGTGAGATCGTTGCCAGTGCCCCTGGACTGGCTCTTGTGCGGGTGGCACACAAAATACACCATTTTGAGCGTGGCCGTTGCCAGTACTGCCTGACTGGCCTTCGTGCCGGTGGCACGTAAAAGCACCCACTACACTCTCTGAGTGGTTGGCGTTAGGAAGGGCATCCAGCTGTAGAAACTCTGCCAAATCAGATTGGAGCCTGGTGTAGCCATCTGGTTTCACCAGTCCTCAGTCAAATCGTCCAACCTATGCTAGCATGGAAGGCGGACGTTAAACGACAATGATGATGATGATGATGATGATGATGATATCTTCTCAGAGATATTTGATCAGGTTAATAAGTTATAAATATATCAATATTATATATATTCATTAGTTAATTTTATGTCGATTTTTTTCATGCTTGCATGGATTGGACAATATATCATTCATGTGTTGTTTTACAGCTGAATGCCCTTCCTGTCACTAACTCTTATTTGTTTTTTAAGCAAAGGATCTCTTATCTCGTACTTCTATGAAGGAGTGAAGCAAGTCGACAAGTTGTTGACAAGAAGAGAGATAAAAACAACACTCTGTAATAACTGTCACGGAAGGCATATGTAAACAAACACATGGACACACACACAATGTATATGTGAACTGGCTTTCCATCGATTACAACGACAAGTGTTCCACTTGATCCAATTAATTGAACAGCCTACTCGTGATATTAACATGCAAATGGCTGAGCACTCCACAGACATGAGTACCCTTAATGTAGTTTGCAGGGAGATTCAGAGTGACACAGAATGTGACAAGGCTGACTCTTCTGAATTACAGATGTAACTCAACTGTACCATCTGAGTGGATTGGAGCAACGTGAATTACAATGTGTTGCTCACAACCTTACAATTGCCCAAAACACTAAGCCATGCACCTTCACATGTATATGTATTTATGCATATAAACACAACAGGCTTCATCCAATTTTCATTTACCAAATTCATCTACAAGGTTTTGGCTCTGGTTGATGTGGGGCTATAGAGGAAGACACCAGCCCAAGGTGCAGCACAGTGGGATTGAACTCAAAACCACATGGTTGGTAAGTAAACTTCTTAACCACATTGCTACACAACACACAAACAATACAGACACACACACACACACAAACACGAGCACACATGGTGTAATTAATATTGTTGATATGAACAAAAATTAAAGCACCCAGTATTTAGAAATTTATAAGGCACAAGCATGGCAGAGGTGTGGCACTGAAGTAAGAAGTTTGCTTCCATGCTTCCCGACCACATGACTACAGGTTCAGTCCCATTGTGTGGCACCTTGGGCAAGTGTCTTTTACCATAGCCCAGGCCAACCAAAGCCTTGTGAGTTGATTTCATTGGTGGAAAGAAGCTTGTAATATATATGTGTGTGTTTGTCCCCCACCACTACTTGACAACCAGTATTGATTTGTTTACATCGCCCTCACTTAGTAGTTTGGCAAAAAGAGACTGATAGAATAAGTATTAGGCTTATAAAAAAAATAAGTATTTGGGGCGATTTGTTTGACTAAACCTTTCAAGGTGGTGCTCCAGCATGGTCACAGTCCAACGGCTGAAACAAATAAAAATCAAAAGACAAAAGATAAAGGAAGGATATACAAACAATAAGTATAACCTGATTGATACACAAGAGTAATATTTTTTAATTACAATAAGCTTAACCATTATAATTCGTTATTCCAAACAACATGTCTAAGTTGGTTCCATTTGACTGATGACAAAGAAAGCCTGTTTGTTGATTCATAGGAATCTCTTCATGATTCAATGACTTGTTTCATGGTCACATGAAAGTATATACACAAACATCTTTATAGTACACACTTTGTTGTTGGCACTCCGTCGCTTATGACGTTGAGGGTTCCAGTTGATCCGATCAACGGAACAGCCTGCTTGTGAAATTAACGTGCAAGTGGCTGAGCACTCCACAGACACGTGTACCCTTAACATAGTTCTCGGGGATATTCAGCATGACACAGTGTGGCAAGGCTGACCCTTTGAATTACAGGCACAACAGAAACAGGAAGTAAGAGTGAGAGAAAGTTGTGGTGAAAGAGTACAACAGGGTTAGCCACCATCCCCTGCCGGAGCCTCGTGGAGCTTTAGGTGTTTTCGCTCAATAAGCACTCTCAACGCCTGGTCTGGGAATCTAAACCGCAATCCTAAGACCGCGAGTCCGCTACCCTAACCACTGGGCCATTGCACCTCTACTAAAAAAATAATAAATAGGAAAGAAAAGAAAAAACTGAAAAGAACCACTCCTAACTCTCACATAAATTTATTGTTATTTGCATAACGACAGGAAAAATCCACTCACTGTGGGATATAAAAAATACAAACATTGAATACTTGTGACAATAAACTGAGGTGCAGTTTCTATCATGGTAAGTCAAATGTTTTCTTTGTTTTTATATACTAAACCATGATGATGATTATTATTCGTCTATCTTTATTTTTTAATCATATTAGTCAGGTTAAGGATGGGCATTAGCCATGACTTTTTACCTTTTCAAGGCCTCTGAGATTGGTTGAGGTAAGCTATTCTTGAATGGGGCGTGGGAAAACCTGACCTAAAGAATGCATGCCAGTTAAAGACCAGACCAGGTGGCAGAGTTAAACCATTCAAGTTTTCCACCACCCATGAATCCAGACTGCAGAGGTCCAGAACAAAGACTACAAGGAACTCCATTCAATGCTCTAACAACACTGTGGTCTGGTATTTATTCTATTGACCCAGAAATGATGTAAAGCCTTTGTGGGATTTGAACTCAGAATGTAAAGAGCCTGAACAAATACTACCAGGCAGTCTATCCAGCTCTGTTGGTTTCATGCTTAATTAAGGGCAAACAGTATTTTTGTTCACTTTTCACCTTTCATTTTATTTCATTTCAAATCCACTGTCACATATAGAAAAATTAATAATTAAAATTACAATAAATGGGTATAATATAATACAAAGTAAATATCATAAGATAAAGATAATAAAATATAATATATATATTTATATATATTTTACTCTGTGAAACTTAATTTAATTTTAATTTTTAATAAATTGATTTTAATTGAGTTTTTACCTGTAATTTTGGATTTT
>NC_068994.1:14013647-14021102 GCF_001194135.2 Octopus bimaculoides
ATATATATATACATATATATATATATACATGCACACACACACACACATACATACAGGGTGTCCATAAATTACCTTTACAATCTGAAGTGTGGAAGTTGTAAATACACACGCACACACACACACACACATACACACACACACACACACACACACACACACAGGTGCATCTTTTTTGTTATAAAAACTTGTCACTTCACATGTGGAGAAAGAATCGTCAATTATACACAGCCATAAGCTACAGCTTGCATGATTTATAGCCAGTGCAAATAGGCTGACAAAGGTTAAGTGTTTTGATTTCAGTAACCAGATATATAAATCATTAACCCCTCAGATTTTGTTGACTCAAACACTAGTGATCCCCCCCGGCACCCATAACACAGTTAAAAACATTAAAAACATTGGTTAATGTCTGTCTGTCTGTCAGTCTGTTCCCTATGCATTCTCAAATGACTCCACCAAATCAAATCAAATTTTACAAGGTGGTATTAGACCCCGCGAGTGTCAACATGCAATTTTTATTTTCATTTCAGTTAAAACAATATATTTTATTTAAAATAATTTTACCACTATGACTTCACATTTTGTATATGAGTGTGTATGTGTTGTGAGTGTTTGCATGTTCATTACATACAACTAGTAAAGGACATTTTATACCACCAACACGACAACACATTTTATATATGAGTGTGTATGTGTCTGAGTGTGTGTATGTTTGCACGTTTGTTACATACAAGATAGTAAAGGACTTTGGAAACAGAGACTCGAACCCAGTGAAATTGAATGTAACTGTTGTCTAGCATACACCGACCATCAGAAATGAAGGCTTCAAGACCAGATATTGTCATTGAGGACTTTCAAGAAGGGAAGTGCCTCTTGATAGATGTATTTGTCCTAAGAAGTAATAATGTATCTCTAAAAGATATGAAGTAACTATCCAAATATAAAGTTGTGGAAAATAGAGAAAAACAACATGTGGGGTTTGAAAACAGAAAAAAAAATTCCTATAATATCAGCTTCGTCATTATTGACATTGTCATTTTAATGTCCATTTTTCTGTGCTTAAATGGGTTAGATGAAACTTATCAAAGTTGGTTTTCTACAGTCAGATGCTCCCTCTTGTCACCAACCCTCACCTGTTTCCAGGCAAGGTGATAGTTCTCCATGTTCAGACATGTTTTATATGGAAGACTGGAAATGAACACCATCCCCTGTATGATGATGATGATGATGATGCTTGATTAAAAATATTGCTCAATGTTATACACACATACAGATATACATATATGACATACAGATGTGGCATTGGAGGAGGTCATCTGACACAAGATCACCTCCTCCAATGCCCTCTCTCCCTTCTCAAAGATTCCTTGTCTTGCAAGTTACTTGGGGACCTGAAAGGGTCCCCAAGTAACCTGAAACTTAAAAAGTGTCCAGTCCTTGCTGTGAAGTGGTTGGTAAAGTCCATGCTGTAAAGTGGAAGGGCATCCAGCTGTAGAAACCATGCCAAAACCACACCTGCGCTGGTACTACATGTAAAGCACTCAGCCCACTCTGTGGGGTGGTCGGTATTAGGAAGGGCATCCAGCTGTAAAAACCATGCCAAAACAGATATAGAAGTCTGGTGCAGTTTTCTGCCTGACTAGTTCCTGTCAAATCGTTTTGCCTTCCATGCTGGCATGGAAGGCATGATGATGAATTGGCTTTCAGTTTTTGTCTAACAAATCCCCTCACAAGGATTTGATTGATCCGAAACTATAGTAGAAGACTCTTGTACCGTGTCATGGGACTGAACTCAAAACCATGTGGCTGTGAACTGAACTTCTTAATCACACAACTATTTTAGGAATAGATTTTAAAAAAGCAGCATACAAATACATCAATAAGACGTCTTACTGTGTAAGAAGTATTTTCAATGCAGTAGAAACTATAAACCTGAAGCATTACAATGCAAGCCTTGACGTAAGCTCTGTATACCACGCAGAGATGTATTTCATTGTGTCATGAAAGCACACTATAAAAATATGACTGGAAAGTAATAATGTTTTATAAGAAACTGTGGGCTATGGTTATTTAATTCTTTAGCTTTCAGGTTACTCTGTCAAATGTAATGCCTATTTATTCACATTGCTTTGAACTAATCGTTCATTATCTCATAGCTTTGAGATTTCGATGATGTGATTGATTGCTTTTAGAATGACACTGTAGGGGAAGTGTGAGAGGTCAGATTTGGCTGGTTTGAATATAAAACAAGCAGAGTATGTGGGCTGGATGTGGCCAGTTTAAATATTTATTATGTATGCACCCTTTTTCAAGCCTAGCAAGGCTCATGGGCCCGGTTTCCTGGTTTCTATGGGGTATGTGTTCCCCCCAGCTGGACGGGTTGCCAGTCCATCGCAGCATTACTCAAGAAACAGAAAGAAAGAGTGAGAGAAAGTCGGGGCGAAAGAGTACAACAGGGGTCGCCACCATCTCCCGCCGGAGCCTCGTGGAGCTTTAGGTGTTTTCGTTCAATAAGCACACACAATGCCCAGTCTGGGAATCGAAACCGCGATCCTCCGACTGCAAGTCCGCTGCCCTAACCACTGGGCCATTACCCCTCCACATGCCCAGTTTAAATGCTAAAGGGTTTATAGTTGTTGGTTGGTGGGAGCAAGCAGTTCTTTATTTGGTTCTTTTAATAACAATAATATAAACTTTCTGCTTCCAGCACATCCAAGCTACCACATATCTTGTTAGTGATATTTTGGCATTTGTTGTTGTCGGTTTTCAAATTTTTGACTGTTTCAACAAGCATGTAGATATGTGTTTACTTGTATTAAAACCAAATATCGACTCCACCCAAAAATAGGAAGAAAGGCAAAATAATCCTTGGATAGTTACTCATTCTCTTAAATATAATATCTCGTTTTCTCCATTGTTAAACTCTTCTCTGAAATATAATATCAAGTTTTATCTATTGTTAAACTTTGTACTCTTTTTGTAAGTTGTTGAGAACTAGATTTGTTAAACTAGGATGTTAAGACAATCTGTTTTTGTTCATGGAACACTATCAGAAGTCTTATTTATGTTCATCATGATCATCATCATATAATGTCCATTTTCTGTGTGGCATGGATTTGACGGTTTGACAGGAGCTGGCAAGCCGGAGAGCTGCACCAGACTCAATTGTCTGTTCTGGCATAGTTTCTATGGCTGGATGCCCTTCCTAACTCCAACTGCTTTACAGTATGCCAGGTACTTTTACATGGCACATTCTCTATAAGATGGCTTCTTCTAGGATTATTAATATTATATTCAATGCAGAGTAGTGGATTGGCAGAATCATTACAGCATTGTAGTCATCTTTTACTTGTTTCAACCAATGGACGGACTGTGGCCATGCTGGAGCACCACCACCTGCTTTGAAGAATTTAGGGAAACAAATTGATCCTAGTGCATAGTTTTTTTTTAAAGTCTGGTACTAATTCTATTGGTCACACAAACCCACACACAGACATTTAAACGTGTGTTTGTGTGTGTACATGGCTGTGTGGTAAGAAGCTTGCTTCCTAACCACATGGTTCCAGGATCAGTCTCACTGTGTGGCACCTTGGGCAAGTGTCTGCAATTGTAGCCTCAGGCTTCCCAAAGCCTTGTGCGTAGATCTGATAAACAGAAACTGAAAGAAGCCCATTGTATGTATATATATATATGTGTGTGTGTGTGTCTGTCCCCCACCACCACTTGACAACTGGTGTTGGTTTGTTTACATCTCTAACTTAGCAGTTTGGCAAAAAGTAACAGATAGAATAAGTACTAGGCTTTAAAAAAAAGAATAAGTCCTGGGGTCGATTTGCTCGACTAAAGGCGGTGCTCCAGCATGGCCACAGTCAAATGACTGAAACAAGTAAAGAGTAAAAGAGTATATATATGTGACAGGTTTCTTTCAGTTTCCATCTACCAAATCTACTTACAACGCTTTGGTCAGCCTGAGACAATAGTAGAAGGGACTTGCCCAAGGTACCATGCAGTGAGACTGTAATAATCCCCTGCCACACCTCACAGATGGGGGATGTGTAGTTCATTCCCAAGACAGAGCAAACTCATGATCAAAAGTATTCCAGTTATAGAAACCCTGTCTTTATCCTATATAACATGCTCCTCCGTCTTCCCCTTTCAGGTGGTAGCATTCTTTTAGCAGGTCAAGTTATCATATGGAAGCCCCCCCCCCCCTGTCTAGCTCTTAAAGAGTTTGTTAAAAACCATTGCAGCTTATGGTTTTCTTTTTTGTTACATAACATTCTATTTGTTCAATCAATATTTCCAGTTCTGTTCTTTCAACTGGAAGATAATAATTTGTGACCTTCAACATCTGTTATTTCTCAGATCTCACTTCAAATAATGTCCTATTCTCTACCCACTCCTCCAGCTGGCATCACAAAAGATAAATGATTAAAGACCTTTCCCTTAACCCTTTCGTTACTGTATTTATTTTGAGATGCTCTGTGTTTCTTTTAATTATTTTAAATATAACAAAGAATTTAGTAAAATAACTTAGTTATCATTTAGCTAATGTTTGGAACCTAAATTTTGACTAAAGTTTGGTGGAAGATTTTAATTCAAAACTTATGAAAACTAGACATTTGTACTACAGAGCCAGAACCGTTTTCAGCCGGGTTAGTAACGAAAGGGTTAAATAACTTATACTCTAATATTCAAAATCGAATCATCTGCTATAGAATTCTTGTAACAAAGAACAAAATATATTTTAAAACAGAAGGAGAATTGGAAAGGTGTGAAATACTCTTGTAGTTCTAAAGAGCTTTAATGTTTTCTTTATTGGCCACGAGGGCAATAACAAAAAAAAAAAATAGTGGCCAGCAAGTCTCCACAGGGAATCCAGCCCTGCCCCTCTCAAATGCTGACTGAGTGCTCTGAACCATTAAGCTAAGAGATATATTGTTTGATAGTGCAAACAAGACTTAAGCAAGATTTATACAGGAAAGTAGACTGCATAGATATAATCATAGGATGTTTAAAGAAAAATGATAGCTGGGTGGAAAAGTGTCAAATGATACAAGTGGAAAGAGCCTGTGGAAAAGGAAGACCAAAAAGACATGGGAAGAAGTGGTGAGGTATGATTGCTACATGAAATCTTAATCATCATCATCACCGTCCTCATTTGTTCCATGCTGGTGGGGGTTGAATGGTTTGAAAGGACCTGATAGTTCCCAGGACTACATCATGCTCCAATGACTGCTTGGCATGTTTTTCAACAGCTGGATGCCCTTCCTAATTCCAACAACTTTATAGCATAGTATCAGTGTTAATTAGGTCAAAACATGGTTTTTTTTTCCATGGCATCAGCACTAGGTATGTCATCACATCACTAACAAAACTATGATCCCCTATGACTGAGTGAGGCTACAGTAGAAAGGAGGCAGCTTAAAGGATGAAATTATTAAACAGGTGAAATTAACTTTAATTACACAATACATAGGCCTATTAACCATTGATTTAGTTGAAAAGCAATAGTGCAAAGCAGGATAAAAGATGCTATATCTAAGATGAAGGTCTAGGCAATGGCTCTTCTTTGCACAGTGGTTGCTTTATGAAGACAGCATCAAATGTTGCTTGTGTTCTTTTGCGTGTTCTCTCATGAATCATAGTGGAGGCACGTGGCTTAGTGGTTAGGGTGTCAGCATCATGATCGTAAGATTGTGGTTTCAATTCCTGGACCGGGTGACTCGTTGTTTTCTTGAGCAAAACACTTCATTTCACGTTGCTCCAGTGAACTCAGCTGGCAAAAATGAGTAACGCTGCGATGGACTGGCGTCCCGTCCAGCTGGGAAACAGATACGCCACTGAAACCGGGCCCATAAACCTGGCTAGGCTTTAAAAGGGCGCATTTATTATTTATTTTATATATACCATCATTGTTTAACGTCCGCCTTCCATGCTAGCGTGGGTTGGATGATTTGACTGAGGACTGGCGAACCAGATGGCTACACCAGGCTCCAATCTGATCTGGCAGAGTTTCTACAGCTGGAGGTAACATCCAAGGATCCAGGTGTAGGAAATTATTACGCTTCAAGTAATCCATAGAAGATATATAAAAAAAAAACAACTTTCAGGAACAATAGTGGTTTATTGATGCAGAAGGTTGTAAATGTTTCCCATACTGAAGTTCATTCAGCTGAAATAAGTTATTTTATAGTTCAAAGTTACTGTGTACACAAATAAAAATCCAGGCTACATATATTTCCTAGCTAGCAGAACCTTGGAAGTAATAATTACTCAAACAAGTACCCCCTCATTGAGTAATTACTATTTCTGAGGTCCAACTAGCTAGGAAGCGTATGTAGCCTGGATTTTACCTACTCAATTCCTTAAATTTGGATTTATATATATATATATATATTATATATATATATACACACACACACACACACACACACATGGATATACATGCATTCTCTCTCTCTCTCTCTCTCTCTCTCTCTCTCTGTTTCTCTCCAAGTCTCTTTTTTTTTTTTTCTCTCCATTCTTTTCCAGCAAAACGCTTCTCCTTTTCTCTGTATTATTCGTTTCACCTCTCATCGACTGGCACAAAGCCATCTCCTTCAACACTATTTTTCTTCCTTGTCAAGAGGTCTTTGTCTTGCAAGTTATTTGGTGATCCTGCCAAAGCTGGTGTCCCACCAAAAAGAAAAAAAAAAAGAAAAAATGGCATCTGGTACACTTCGTAAAGTGGTTGGTGTTAGGAAGGTCATTCAGCCGTAGAAAACACGAGAAAGTAGATGATTAGAGCTTGGCACAGTCCTGTAGTTTGCCAGCTCTTGTTAAACTGTCCAACCCATGCCAATATGAAAAGCGGACGGTAAATAATCATGTATGTATGTATGTATGTATGTATGTGTGTGTGTGTATATATAAAAATATGTGTGTGTGTGTTATGTATGTATACAAACACACACACATATATATGCATGCATTTATTTATGTTAAGGTTTTTAAATAACATCGGCAAAACAGTAACTGATGAAAGAATTAAACAACGGTATTAGAATGAATGAATAAACATACACATACGCGCGAGTTGACCATGACCTCTGGTTTCGTCTATCTGGGCTTATCGAAGCAATCTGCTTGAATAGACCTCGATAAGCGCAACTGATGTCACAATCAATCCCCAAGTACATAACACTTATATATAACATTTATATATAACATAAGTTTGTATGTATGCAAGTAGAAAGAACGTGGTTCTTTTCCCGTTACAGGATCTGATCTTATGCCGTACATTTAAATCTCTCTCTCCCTATATATATATATGTATATATATATATATACACACAGCGAGTGAATGATGAAACTTGATTAAGTGTTGAAATGACAAGCATTAGATGACGTGTGCCTATGTAGTGTATACGTATGTATGTATATACATATATATGTGTGTGTGTGTGTGTGTGT
>NC_068994.1:14022363-14023379 GCF_001194135.2 Octopus bimaculoides
ATATATATATATATATATATATATGTATATATATATATATACACACAGCGAGTGAATGATGAAACTTGATTAAGTGTTGAAATGACAAGCATTAGATGACGTGTGCCTATGTAGTGTATACGTATGTATGTATATACATATATATGTGTGTGTGTGTGTGTGTGTGTATTTATTTGTATGTATGTATGACACGTGTACAATACACTCAAAATGTACACCTATATAATATAATATAATATATATAATATAATATAATATATAATATAATATAATATAATGTTTGTGTGTTTTGCATTAATTCGTGTAGTCTACTTAATACAAATGCAATTTGATATTTGCGACGAAAAAGACAAACTTACCGAGCCATGTGTATATGTCTGTGTCTGAAGAGATCAGTGGAAGACAACGATTATGAGAAGAGGAAACGATTGGGGTACACGCAGCCGAATAATTAAGTCGTCTCCATGACATTAATTAGAGCAGAAACAACAACAATTGGAACAAGTCGGGACGACGTTATTACACTGGAAGTATCTTCGTACTTTCACTCAGTGTATAAGGAGAGATAATTGTCAGTTTGTGACGTAAATGTGAAGCAATTATGACATCTATTGCCGAGAGGAGCTGTCACTGACAGCCAGCCTTTACCTCTACCATCGTCAGGTTTGAGTCAAAAATGGTGCGTATTGTCGTCGGCTGAACCGGTTCTAAGAATAGTAGTTCAACAGAATATTGTTAATCTGTTCTTATGCTTTTTAACATTCCCATTCTAGGTGTTCGTTTTCTGTCCGTCTAAAATCTAAAATATTATCAGATCGATTTGATTGTCTATATATATATATCTTATTTCAGTAGAGAATAATAGTTTATCAGAATAAAGTATATATGTATATATATCTTATTGCAGTAGAGAATAATAGTTTATCAGAATAAAGTATATATGTATATATATCTTAATTCAGTAGAGAATAATAGTTTATCAGAATAAAGTATATATGTATATATATAGATCGGAA
>NC_068994.1:14023603-14024586 GCF_001194135.2 Octopus bimaculoides
TATATATATATATATATATATATATATATCTTATTTCAGTAGAGAATAACAGTTTATCAGAATAAAGTAGCAGTTTCGTATTTGTTATTTTAGGACTGGAAGATATTTAGCCCCAGGCTGGCAGTGATCGAGTAGACTTATTAAAGACGTTCTAGTTATGATTAGCGCATCATTTATTCTGAAAGTTTAATCTAAGACTACATCGTCTAATGTGACCCGCAGTCATAAGTATGATTTGAGTAAGATATGACTGTTATTTCTAGCAGGTCGAACGAACACATAGATGTATCCTCGTTGATTCGCGTAATATTCAAGTGTAGTGTAACTCTAATAGTTCTTTTTGTTTTATCTTCCTTGTTTCTTTTACGCATCCTCAAAAATAAATAAATAAATAAAAACTTTTATACAAAGTTTTTAGTTGTTGTTCGTGTACTTATTGCCTTCTTTTTCTATTTTAATTCCATTCACATCCTGGAAACCTTTAGAGGGCTATATTAGCCCTTTCTGTGCGCCTTATGTCTAAGTTTAACTGCCAAGTTAGAGCGATCGTTCGACATGCTAAAAATAATAGCCAAATCTTTCTCAAACTGCTCTCTACTGTGTTAAATATGGTAAGGACACATTAGATGATAGGCATACCTCCACATGTATTCCCCCCCCCCCCACTGCCACTGATTTTATTGCTTTATAACTTCCAGAAAAATGGATATTTTAAAAATGAAATGTTGAATAAATACGCTTCAGACGGTGTAGAATTCAATTATTTGTTGAATGAGAAATTGTTGTGAAAAAAAAAAAAAAAATTTCATGAGTGGCTGTGTGGTAAGTAGCTTGCTTACCAACCACATGGTTCTGGGTTCAGTCCCACTGCGTGGCATCTTGGGCAAGTGTCTTCTACTATAGCTTCGGGCCGACCAAAGCCTTGTGAGTGGATTTGGTAAACAGAAACTGAAAGAAGCCCGTCGTATATATGTATATATATA
>NC_068994.1:14026361-14027479 GCF_001194135.2 Octopus bimaculoides
CAGTAACACTGTCTTTTATAGGACCACCATATTTAGTAGACAGTGATAATTTTTTTTATTTATTATTGTTTTTTTTTACATATTTGTAATCTCCAACATCTAAAACTTAGGAATCCAAAACATTTTTTTCAAAAAAATGCATTTTTTAAGGAGAGGTGCGAAATTGCATTAGCCCCACCCCCCTCATGTTTTTTTTTTTTTTTCCTAACTATTTTAAGTTCCTATGTAGTCAAGAACAGAAAGAAACTGTCTCAGCTCTCTGAAATGAAAGCAGAAGGGCTGCACCAAATTTAGGTTGGTACTAATTTTTCAGTTGAGTCGACTAAAATGAAATGAAATATCTTACTCAAGGACACAATGTGACAAAATTTTGTCGAATCAAAATTTTCTACAGCTGGATACACTTCTTGTCACCAACCTTCACTTGTTTTTGAGTAAGATAATAATATCCTCAGTTTATTCAATAGCAAACAGCCTGGAAAATGCTTTCATTGATGATTAAATGACACTATGTGTATGTGCACACTCACACACAGTTGTTTTTATACGTACATACATACACATATCTGTCAGAAGAAGAAAAAAATGTAGATCACTGATGTAAAACTAGACGTGCATGGAATGGCATTGAACATTTTGGTGATATTTTTCTGGCGTTTTGATATCATGGTACTCCTATAGTCCTGAGCTTGTGACCCATATTGGCACTAGATAACTTACCTCAGTTCGTCTGGATCATGTCATAGGGTGAAGAGGAACTATGAGGTATGATGTAAGTCTTATCGAACTTAAAATTTTGCACAAGTATTGCTGATATTGTATGTAGGCACATATATATAAATATATGTGAGTGTTTGTGTATATATGTATGGGCGGATGTAAAGAATGCGGACCACACCCACTTTCGTTATTTATTTATTTATTTTTTTTCTAAAGAATTACTCATTTTCGAGTACGGAGATTCTGATTCTGCAAAAAGAAAAAAAAAAAACTGCATTTTAAAATTTTAATCCCCCCACCTACCAAATTCTTCAATTTTCACTTTTTTCAGAAATTCTATTTTTGCAGTCATAATCTCCGTATTTTTCAACATATTTCGCAAAAAAAAAAAAAAAAAA
>NC_068994.1:14027587-14032385 GCF_001194135.2 Octopus bimaculoides
AGTGGGGGTGGGGGAAAATTAAAATTTCAAAATGAGGTCTTTTTTTTTTTTGCAGAATCAGAATCTCCGTATTCGAAAATGGAGCATTCTGTAAAAAAAAAAAATTTTAATAATGAAAGGGGGTCCACATTCTTTATGTCCGCCTAAATGTATATATGATGATGATGAGGAATTCTCGCATTCGACTCATATATATGTGTGTATGTGTGTGTGTGTGTGTATACTATGTGTGTATATATGTATGTATGTATGTATGTATACATGTATGTATTTTATGGCTGCAAAACGAAATAATGTGTAATAAATGATAATTTGTAAAACAACTAACTAGTTACTCTTTTACTTGTTTCAGTCATTTGACTGCGGCCATGCTGGAGCACCGCCTTTAGTCGAGCAAATCGACCCCAGGACTTATTCTATCGGTCTCTTTTGCCAAACTGCTAGGTTATGGGGACATAAACACACCAGGAGCACCACCTTGAAGGGTTATTAGTCAAACAGATTGATTCCACTGCTTATTTTTTTTAAAGTCAGATACTTATTCTATTGGTTTTTTTTTTCTGCTGAACTACTAAGTTACAGGGAAGTAAACAAACCAACAGCAGTAGTTAAGCACAGGTGGTAGGAGGCCAAACAAAGACATGCACATACATATGTGCATGTGTGTGTGTAAATATATATTGACCCCAATGCTCAACTGGTATTCATTTTATTGACCCCAGTGCTCAACTGGTACTTAGTTTATTGACTCCAAAAGGAGAATTTGAACTCAGAATGTAAAGACAGACAAAATGCCACTAAACATTTCGCCTGGTGTGCTAACAGTTCTGCCAGCTCACTGCTTTAATAATAATATTAATAGCAGTTTCAGAGTTTGGCACAAGACTGGCAATATCAGGTGGGGTAGGGGTAAATCGATTACAGTAACCCCAGTGTTCAGCTGGTACTTACTTTATCAACCCCAAAGGCAAAGTCAACTTCAGCAGAATTTGAACTGAGATGGAACAAAATGCAGTGAAGCATGCCAACAATTCTGGTTAATCATCATCATCATCATCGTTTAACGTCCGCTTTCCATGCTGGCATGGGTTGGACGGTTTGACTGGGGACTGGTGAGCCAGATGGCTGCACCAGGCTCCAATCTGATCTGGTAGAGTTTCTACAGCTGGATGCCCTTCCTAATGCCAACCACTCCGAGAGTGTAGTGGGTGATTTTACGTACCACCAGCACGAGGGCCAGTCAGGAAGTACTGACAACGGCTACGCTCAAATGGTGTTTTTACATATCACCTGCACAGGAGCCAGTCCAGCGGCACTGGCAATGCCCTCGCTCGAATGTTGTTTTCCACGTACCACCAGCACAAGTGCCAGTAAGGCGACACTGGTAACGATGACGCTCGAAAGGTGCTTTTTACATGCTACCGGCATGAGGGCTAGTCAGCAGTCCTGGCAACGATCACGCTCGGATGGTGCTCTTAGCACAGGCACAAGGCCTGAAATTTGTGGGGAGGGGACTAGTCGATTACATCAACCCTAGTGCTCAACTGGTACTTTTTTTATCAACCCCAAAAGAATGAAAGGCAATGTCAATCTTGGTGTAATTTGAACTTAGAATGTAAAGACAGATGAAATGCTGCTAAGCATTTTTCCTGGCATGCTAACAACTCTACCAGCTGTCACCTTAATAATAATACTTTTTATGTCAGTTGTAGAAACTAATCAACATTATCAATATCCTTTCAATAATATTAGTCCTTTCTGTTAGAGGCAAATGGTCTGGAAATTTTGAGGGAAAGGATAGTTGGTTATATCAATTCCAATATGCAACTGGTAATTATTTCATTGATTTCAAAAGGCTAAAAGGCCAAGTCAACCTCAGTGGAAATTGAACTTTTGAATTTGAATTTTACGTCTGAAAAACAATGTAAACTTTATTCTAGTCAATCTGTATTCTTTGATTATGCTTTGCTGCAGATATCTAATACAACAGAAACATGTCTGCCATTGCTACTATACTGGTGATTAGATTCACTCTCCACTCTACATCTCTATTCAATTCTTAAGCAATTTCTACATTCCAGAGTTTTCTCCCATGTTGTTCTTAGTAAGAAATGTTGTGGTTTGGAAGTTTGTTTCCCAACTACAACGTTCCAGGTTCAGTCCCATTGCATGCTACTTTGGGCACATGTCTTTCACTATAGTCCCAGATCAACTAAAGCTTTGTGAATGGTTCTGGTAGACAGACGGCACTGCTAGGAAATTTTAAGATATGATGTAGGTAAAATACCTGACAATATGCTCTGCTTGAAAATCAAATGGTAAGGTCAGTGATTAACATATATGATTTAAATTAATTAAAAATAAATTGAAATTGTTAGGTTGGTATTGACATACTTTAAAATTACAGTGTAGCTCATTTAAATTTATTGAAAAACTGAATAAAATGATGAGGTTGGTGATTAGCATACTTAATTTAAATTAAAAATAGAATCTTTTAGATAAACAATAGGATAAAATTATTTGGTTGGTGATTAGCATACTCCATTGAAATTGATTAAAGATAGAATCATTGTCACCATGCTGCCAAGGTGAAACACCTTCCCACTGAATTAGCTACATTTTTGTTTTACTTTGCATACCATAATTGTTTCTCCTTGAAGTTTCTTTTTTAAATCTGAATTATACTAATGTTTTCCTGTGACTGCGGGACTAATTTCCTTCAATTAAAATTTGTTTGTTCACTGCATTAAATATGTTGGCATTGGTGTTATCAACATATACGCTAAATCATTTGCTAGCGATCTTTCCACTATGACAGCACCTCAAATCATATATTATTTGTATCTCTAGCACTGTACTAGTAGTTAATTTTTCTTTGTGAACAATATCTTTATTGGATGCTGGAAAGTTCCTGGATTTGAGTAAAAAAACATACAGGAGGATCAGTTGACTATGATTTTATTCAACATATTCCCCCTCTCTGGTTCACACGTTTTTGGCAACGGTCCTTCAGTTTTTCTCAATCCTGTAAAAGAAATAACTGGGCATCAGAATCGTTGTTTTTGTCCCAGATCAACACTGATCAAGCCCATTTATTATAATTTAGAAGTTAGTAGAATCACATTATATATATAAGGAGTGACATTTAAAGGATTTTTGGTCGTTGTTTCTAACAGATCCAAAGATCACATAGAGCAGTGCTTCTCAACCAGGGTCCGTATGACCCCCAGGAGGTTCATACAGGATTTTTTTGGGTCTATGTAAAAAAAATAGTTAACGGTCTTATTTTAAGGGTTCACGAAAAAGTTTCGGTTTAGATGTATTTATAGCAAGAAAAAGCTAATTTTCAAATTTTTGAATAACTCAACCTACACATGTGAAAAACAGAATAAGAATTTTGAAAGAAGTATCAACAGAATTAGCTTTTTAAACATCAAATGGCTATAGGGTCCACTACAATAAAATAGTAATCAGAGAGTTCCGTGAGTAAAAAGTGGTTCAGGACCACTGACGTAGGTTCCTATTTGCTTGGTGGTCGTAGGAGTTATCTAACTTGGAAACCCAAAGAAACGTAAAACATAACCAAAACTAATATTACTATTTCTGTATAATGTTTACATATTTTTTAATATTTTACACATATGTTGATAAAGTCTAAAAATATTCATATAATAACGTTATCACCATATGATGTGAAATATATGGTCAAATATCGTGAGCGCAACATTCATTTCAGTTTTTCGTTTGTCAATAAATATAATCATTCGTTCCGTTTATTCATTCCAGTTTTTCGACTTACTCACTTGTGTCGTCACTATTTAAAGATGGACGACCACGGTCAAAGTTTTACTGGTAGTAAGCAGTCGATTTGGCCCCGAGAGACGGTTTACCTTGTATTAGTTGGGTTATTGCTGTTAACTATTTTGATACTTACTCTCATTAACCGATGGTTCAGCTCTAACGAGCCACTGCAACCAGTCAGAGGTAAGATGTTCCGTCACAGGTAAACATATGTTGCATCATTGTCATGTTGATATGTGTTTATTTGTGTCACTATTCGATTGACCAACGTTTAATATCTCGTGATTGATTAATATTTCATGCCTTTGTTTAACTAATTTTGTGAAGCTGATGATTTCACAATCTTTCTGAAGAAGCTTGATTGAAAATAATCGGTTTGGATAAAAACTGTGCATAAGAATCGTTGTTTTTGTCCCAGATCAAAACTGATCAAGCCCACTTATTATAATTTAGAAGTTAGTAGAATCACATAATATATTTAAGGAGTTTTGGTCGAGAGGCAGTCCCCGAAACAGCGTGCATTCTCTCCTGATGACCCCATACACCTGCTGGCTTCTGGTATGCGGAGTTCTCGACTGGTAGCACTTGCATGTGCGAGTTGTTTGCAAAACATTCAATCCATATTTTCCATGCAATCGCTTTCAGCTTTAGTAGTTTTGTGTTAAACAAGTGACTTATTTTTCGATTTCCGATGGGTTTAAGGTTCGTAAATTGCTGCAATGGCTAAAATATTCGGTGTAACTTTTCTGATGTTTCATTTTATTTTGCCACAACCAAAGCCTCAGATGTTTTTATATATATGAAAAGGATTATATTATAAGGAATGCAAGTACTGTTTGTGAACCACAGCATGTTTTAGCATATGAAGAAAGAGTATCTTAAAACGAAGACAAAAACTGCTACATGCCTCTGCATATTTTCTTATATAAGCACTATATAAAAAGGGATGTGAATTTCGTACTATCCACTTCTGCACTTTTTAGCCCATTAATTTTTA
>NC_068994.1:14033622-14037580 GCF_001194135.2 Octopus bimaculoides
ACACTTGCCCAAGGTGCCACGCAGTGGGACTGAACCTGGAACCATTTGCCTAAAGAGCCTTCAAGGCAGTGCCCCAGCATGGCCACAATCTAATGACTGAGAACAAGTAAAAGAAAAAACATGATATAAAAGATACATTTTAGGTCATACTTGTAAATATAAGAGCCTTAAGGCTCTTTAGGCAAATGGTTCCAGGTTCAGTCCCACTGCGTGGCACCTTGGGCAAGTGTCTTCTACTATAGCCTCGGGCCGACCAAAGCCTTGTGAATGGATTTGGTAGGCGGAAACTGAAAGAAGCCTGTCGTATATAGGTATATATATATATGTTTGTGTGTCTGTGTTTGTCCCCACAACATCACTTGACAACCGATGGTGGTGTGTTTACGTCCCCCGTAACTTAGGGGTTCGGCAAGAAGAGACCGATAGAATAAGTACTAGGCTTACAAAGAATAAGTCCTGGGGTCGATTTGCTCGACTAAAGGCGGTGCTCCCGCATGGCTACAGTCAAATGACTGAAATGAGTAAAAAACTATATGTACAAATACATTTATGTTCATGTGTTAATTAGCAAGCACATTAATTATGATAGTAAAGTGGTGAACTAGCAGAATTATTAGCAATATTAGGCAAAATGCTTAGCAGCATTTCATCCATCTTTATGCTCTGAGTCCAAATTCCACCGAGGTTAAATTTGCCTTTCATCCTTTCGGGGTCAATAAAATCAGTACCGGTTGGACACCGAGGTCGATGTATTTGGCTTTCCCTATCCCACCAAATTGCTAGCCTTGTGCCAAAATCTGAAAGCATATTAATTATGATAATGTTTGAATACGTATTTAACATATTCTCTCATTGCTATTGAAGTTGAAGCTGTACAGCGGCTACAGAATGTTCCTGTTCGTGAGAATATCCCAGTTGGAGCCAGGCGTAAAATAGCTCGGCGGCGAATGCAACTGGAGAGAGAGAGAGATTCAGGTAAGAGGTTTCTCTTCTTTTTTCTGTCTTTTTTCTTTTTTACAGATTTTCAACGTTATGTCAGTTTTTCTGTGTTAACTAACATTCATGGTATATATTTTCTTGGAAGTATAGGTTTATTTCTTTTTGTTTTTTGTTACTTGATACCCTTCCGTCTGTGGAGGCGCAATGGCCCAGTGGTTAGGGCAGTGGACTCGTGGTCATAGGATCGCGGTTTCAATTCCCAGACCGAGCGTTGTGAGTGTTTATTGAGCGAAAACACCTAAAGCTCCACGAGGCTCTGGCAGGGGATGGTGGCGAACCCTGCTGTACTCTTTCACCACAACTTTCTCTCACTCTTACTTCCTGTTTCTGTTGTGCCTGTGATTTAAAGGGTCAGCCTTGTCACACTGTGTCACGCTGAATATCCCCGAGAACTACGTTAAGGGTACACATGTCTGTGGAGTGCTCAGCCACTTGCACGTTAATTTCACGAGCAAGCTGTTCCGTTGATCGGATCAACTGGAATCCTCGACGTCATAAGCGACGGAGTGCCAACAACAACAACCCTTCCTTCTGCTAACTTTGACAAATGGGATAATCCTCTTCGTTAGTTAATTAAACAAAGCAAACCTAGTTATCATTCCTGCAAAAACTTTCTCACCCACCCTGGTAAAATTGATAGGTTGATATATGTGTATTGACAAGTGGTGGGTGAGGAAAACGCACATCGGTGTGTGTATATGAATGCATGTATACAAAGAAAGTCGCTAAAAGGGTCATAGTTCAATTAATTAAGAGGAGAGTTAGTGTAGATGAGAAGCAGTTTGGATTTGTGCCAGGTAGGAGCATCACTGATGCTATATTCTTGGTCAGACAATTGCAAGAGAAATATCTAGCCAAAAATAAACCCCTGCACCTGGCTTTTGTTGACATAGAGAAAGCTTTTGATAGTCCCCTGTTCCTTATCTGGGGGTCAATGTGGAAGCTAGGGATAAGTGAGTGGTTGATGAGAGCTGTACAAGTCATGTACAGGGATGCTGTCAATAGGGTGAAGGTTAGCAACAATTATAGCGATGAATTCAGGGTACAAATAGGGGTTCACCAAGGATCAGTCCTCAGCCCTCTCTTGTTCATCATAGTCCTCTAAGCAATGACAGAAGAATTTAAGATGGCAGTCCCTGGGAACTCCTCTATGCTGAATCACTACCAGAACTAAAGAAATTTCAGGTGTGGAAGCAAGGTCTAGAATCGAAAGGCCTTAGAGATAATCTAGTGAAAACCAAAGTTTTAGTAAGTAGGAGAGCAGACAAATCACAAATGCCCTCAGGTAGACGGCCCTGCTTGATTTGTAGAAAATGTGTAGGTAGTAACCCCATAAGATATACCCAGTGTAAGTTATGGACACATAAGAGGTGCAGCAATATCAGAGGAAGGTTAACAGGGAAAATAGTTTTTGTGTGTGGGAGGTGCACAGGTACAATTAACACCAAAAATGTACAGAAAATAGACTTCATCAAATGCCAGAAGGAGTAAACTAGAAGTAGATGACAACTTCCATTATCTAGGTGACCGAGTCAGTAGTGGGGATGAATACTCTGAGATTGTAGCTGCTAGAATAAGAATAGGCTGGGCAAAGTTCAGAGAGCTCATACTTCTCTCTCTCAGAGTGAAAGGCAGATTGTACGATGCCTGTGCGTGAACAGCCATACTACATGGTGGTGAAACATGGGCTGTGACTGCTGAGGACATGCGTAGGCTTGAAAGAAATGAAGCTAGTATGCTTCACTGGATGTACAATGTACAACAGTGTGTCTTGAAAGAAAAGTTGGGTATAAGAGGCATCAGATATGGTACGTAAGGGAGACTACTTTGTTGGTATGGTTATGTGATGCATATGGACAAGGACAGCTGTTGATAAAATAAAGTACCAGTTGAGAGTGTGAGATTGATGTGATTGTTAGAATGTTTGAGGAGATGTCATATGGAAGCTGCCTGAGCTCTTTGTATTTTGAGTTCTTGGGTGGTGGAAGACTTGTATCTGTTACTCTGTTTAACACCACAACATGGGCCTTTAGATGCTTTTAATTGCCTCCATTCTGTTGCAAGCATTTGGCCTAGCTCTCTGATTTGAGGATCATTTTCTCCTTTCCTATCTGTCTTGGAAGCCCTGTAGAATAAAGGATCACAAGCACTGCCCTTGCCTTTTTGACTAAATCAGGGGTTTTCAGCCAGGGTCCAAATAAGCTTTATGGGGGTCCATGCAACAAAACAGTAAACTGGGGATCCACAATAGTATTTTAAGGGCCCCTGAAAAAATGATACTTTAGATGTATGTATTGCAAGAAACAGTTAGGTTTCTTTCTCTAATATTTTATATAGTTCAGTTTACACAAGTTAATGTGTGAAAAACAAAATAGGAATTTGGAAAGAAGTTTCTATAAAACTAGTTTTTAAACATTGAATGGCTCTGGTGAGGTCCACCAGAATAAAATAGTTGAGAACCCCTGGACTAAATAGTGGAAAAAATTCAAAAGAAATGTGGTTGTTAGGTTGTGGAGAACAGAAGGCATGTTTTGATGTTTAGAATTTAACTCATTGTAGTCAATCTTTCTTACAGATGATGATGTACCTGTTGATGTAGGAAGAGGAGAGGAACCAAGTCTTTCGGATAATGAAGAAAGTATTTTCGACAACATTGCCATGCCTGAAGGCAAGATTGGTGCCAAGAAGATGCGTAAACTACAGGAAAAGGCAGAGAAAAAAGCAATGAGAGAGGTAAAGTTTGGACTGAAAGCAAAATAAAAGTTTGGGCATTTAAACCGGCCATATCTGGCCAAAAGTATTCTGCCTGTTTTATGTTCAAACTGGCCAGATCTGATCTCTCACACCAACCCTACAACATCGTTTTAAAAATTAACAGCTACCTCATCAAAATTTCATAGCTACAAGATAATGCATGATTAGTTCAAAACAATGTGAATAAAAAAGCATTAATTTTGGT
>NC_068994.1:14037590-14038737 GCF_001194135.2 Octopus bimaculoides
AAACAAGATGCTTTCCTTCATGATCTTGCTACCAAGTAGTGGCTAATCAACATTTATTCTAGATTAAAATGGGAAAGAGAACAACATACATATTAATTAACTTTTGCAAGGTAAAGGTTGACAGTGATTAGGGTTTCAGCCTGATTGCCTTCATCAAACAAGCTACCTGAAACTTTGAAGTCACTCTCAACCTTTTCTCTGTAAAAGTTAATAAATGTGTACTCTTCTGAAAAGTACTGAGTAATCCTTCAGTTTAACCCTTTAGCATTTAAACCGGCCATATCCAGCTAAAAGTATTCTGCCTGTTTTATGTTCAAACTGGACATATCTGGTCTCTCACACCAACCCTACAATATCGTTTTAAAAATTAACAGCTACCTCATCAAAATGTCATAGCTACAAGATAATGCATGATTAGTTCAAAACAATGTGAATAAAAAAGCATTAATTTTGGTAGAATAATGTGAATTCTAAAGGGTTAGGGAAAACAATTGAAGTTACTGGTTAATGTGTGTTTTGGAAATTCTTGAGTGAGAGGGCAAAGAATAAAGCCATGAGAACAGTAATGGGCAAACTGTGACCTGCGGGACTTTCTGAATGGCAGGCTGAATTTCATGAGGAAAATAGCATTTTTTTTTCTTTTCTTTTCTTGTTTCAGTCATTAGACTGTAGTAATGCTGGGGTATGGCCTTGAATTTTGAAGATCCAGTACTTGTTTTTCGAAACGTCTAGCACTTATTCTATCATTCCGTTTTGCTACAGGATGTCACAAAACGTACACAACATGAAATACGGAAACAACATAAAATATGAAGACAAATTTGGGTATGCAAGCAACGAGAAAAACAAATGGAAAACAAGACGAGTAACATAAAGAACGACCTTTCATCAGTTGTTGGCTGTCTGTCTATTCCTCTTTTCCAGCATTTAACAACAGCATTGGGCGATATGTCATTAAATGGTTGAAATGAGGAGTAGACAGACAGCCAACAACTGATGAAGGGTCGTTCTTTATGTTACTTGTCTTGTTTTCCATTTGTTTCTCATTATTTGCATACCCAAATTTGTCTTCGTATTTCATGTTGTTTACATTTTGCAATGTCCTGTACCCATATATGCATATATATATATATATATATATATATAT
>NC_068994.1:14038837-14039517 GCF_001194135.2 Octopus bimaculoides
TATAATATATATATATATATATTATTTACATGTGACAGGCTTCTTTCAGTTTCCGCCTGCCAAATCCACTCACAAGATTTGGTCAGCCTGATACTACAATAGAAGACACTTGCCCAAGGTGCCATGCAGTGAGACTTGACCCCAAACCATGTGATTGAGAAGCAAGCTTCTTACCACACAGCCATGCCTGTATGCTTTTACGCCATCTATATTTGTGTATTAGTATGTGAAAGTGATATATGTTTGTATATAAGGGTGTGTGTACTCCTTGTTAAATTGACTGCTAGTAGAGATGACCATTGACAATCTAATCCTACTGGTTTTTGTTTTTTGACCTAGTCATTTAACTCTTAGAATTGCTTTACTGTCCGTGGCATGTTGGTTTATATTCTGTTGATGGTTTATATTTTTACAGCAAATGGAGATAGAGCGTGAGGAGAAGAGGGAGCGGTTAGCTGCCCAGGAGGCGAAAAAGAAAGAAGAGGAGAAAAGACGAGAACAAGAAAAAGCTGAAAGAGTAAGTTTCTATTTTACTATTGATATAAGGCGGCGAGCTAGCAGAAACATTAGCACGCCGGGCGAAATGCTTAGCGGTATTTCGTCTGTCTTTACGTTCTGAGTTCAAAATCCGCCAAGGCCAACTTTGCTTTCCATCCTTTTGGGGCTCAATAAATTAAGTA
>NC_068994.1:14039527-14041323 GCF_001194135.2 Octopus bimaculoides
CTGAGTTCAAAATCCGCCAAGGCCAACTTTGCTTTCCATCCTTTTGGGGCTCAATAAATTAAGTACCGGTTACATACTGGGGTTGATATAATCGACTGGCCCCCTCCCCCCAAAATTTCGGGCCTTGTGCCTAGAGTAGTAAAAAATATTAATATTGATATCGCATCATCATCATCATCATCATCGTCGTCGTTTAACGTCCGCTTTCCATGCTAGCATGGGTTGGACGATTTGACTGAGGACAAGTGAAGCCAGATGGCTACCAAATTTCGAGACAGTCTAATTGTTTGATCACACTTTGCTTTTCATCTTTTTGGGGTCGATTAAATAAAGTACCAGTCAAGAATTTGTGTCAGTGTTATTGACTGATCCCCTTCCACTAAAATTTCTGCCCTATGCCAGAATTTGAAACCATTATTATCATCATTATTTATTGTTACCAGTTGTACACTGTGGTTAATTTAATGAACTTAACCCCTTCCCTGAAATTGCTGGCCTTGTGCCAAAATTTGAAACCATTATTATTATCATTAGTATTTTTATTATTTTTCAGGAACTTGCACTGAAGAAAGCAAAGGAAGAAGAAGAGAAAAGGGAACATGAAGAATATTTGAAGATGAAAGCTGAGTTTACAATAGATGAAGAAGGAGAAGAAGAAAAAACAACAGATTTAGATGTAAGCTTTTTAATTTTTCATGTGTGTGTGTGTGTGTATAATCATCATCGTTATTATCGTTTTAACATCTACTTTTCCATGCTGCCATGGATCAGACAGAATTTGTTGAGATAGATTTTCTATGGATGCCTTTTTCTGTTGCCTGCCCTCACCTGCTTCCAAACAAAGTAATATACCTCCATGGTCAGACATTTTTCACATAAGACTAGAAGCGAACAGCATCACTTGTATGGTGGTGATGCTAATTTACAACCATCACATGATGTCGAGACAAGGGTACACACACACACATATCATTTAATGTCCATATTCCATGCTGGCATGGGTTGGACAGTTTGACATGAGCTCGTAAGGCCATGGGACCACACCAAGCTTCATAGTTTGTTCTGGCATGGTTTCTACAACTGGATGCTCTTCCTGCAGCCAACCACTTTAAAGAGTGTACTGGGTGCTTTTTATGTGGCACCATCACCAGTGCTTTCTATATGGTAACATTACCAACACTTATCACATGCACCATTGCATGTGCATTCTTGTGATGCTGTGCTTGAAATGGGGAATAGATAGACAACTGACAACTGATGAAGGGTCATTCTTTGTATTACTTGTCCTTTTTTCTCTTTTTATTTGCATATTTAATTTGTTTTCGTATTTCATGTTGTTTACTGTTGGTGACGTCCTGTACCCATATATGCATATATATATATTATTTAATTGAATGCCATGCATCCATTTCCAAATAGATATATATATATATTGGAATACAATGATTACTTAGTGCACTTTATATACTTTATGCACAATTTTATAGACTTAATACACAGCACTCATAAAATGGATATTCACTCTTGTTTTTCCATTTTCCCCATAAACAAAAAAAAAAATCCTGTATATGTGATACAACCTTTAGTTCAATTGCATATATCTGCCACATAGATATGGGTGAATATTTCATGGAATTGCACTTACGTGCATATATTACATGATAGGTATAAAAAGCTTAATTAAAAAAAACACATTTTTCACTATCCAACCACCACCACCACCATCTCTCTCTCCCTCCCTCCTCTCTCTCTCCCTCCCTCCTCTCTCTCTCCCTCCCTCCTCTCTCTCTCCCTCC
>NC_068994.1:14042763-14044801 GCF_001194135.2 Octopus bimaculoides
TTTTGCCGAACCGCTAAGTTACGGGGATGTAAACACACCAGCATCGGTTGTCAAGCAATGTTGGAGGGACAAACACAGACACACTAACATATACACACACATACATATACATATATACGACGGGCATCTTTCAGTTTCCGTCTACCAAATCCACTCACAAGGCATTGGTCAGCCTGAGGCTATAGTAGAAGACACGTGCCCAAGGTGCCACGCAGTGCGACTGAACCCGGAACCATGTGGTTGGTAAGCAAGCTACTTACCACACAGCCACTCCTGCGCCTATATGTGGAAAGTACTTTAAAAAAAAAAAAAAAATTTAATCTCATGGTGTTAGGAAGAGCGTCCAGCTGTAAAACCCTTGCCAAAACAGACACAGTGGCATAAGGTACTTTTTCTACCTGGCTGGCTCCTGTGAACCGTCCTACCCATGCATGCATGGAAGATGGATGTTAAATAATTATGATGATGATGATGATGAGTGTTGTTAAATTTAATGTGTGACTGTGTGGTAAGAAGCTTGCTTCTCAACCACATGATTTTCAGGTTCAGTCCCACTGCATGGCATCTTGGGCAAGTACCTTCTATAGCCTTAGGCTGACCAAAGTTTTGTGAGTGGATTTGGTAGACAGAAACTGAAAGATGACCCTCGTATGAGTGGCTGTGTGATAAGTAGCTTGCTTACCAACCACATGGTTCCGGGTTCAGTCCCACTGCGTGGCACCTGGGGCAAGTGTCTTCTACTATAGCCTCAGGCCGACCAAAGCCATGTGAGTGGATTTGGTAGACGGAAACTGAAAGAAGCCCGTCGTATATATGTATGTATATATATATGTGTGTATGTATATGTTTGTGTGTCTGTGATTGTCCCCACAACATCGCTTGCAATCGATGCTGGTGTGTTTACGTCCCCGTAACATAGCGGTTCGGCAAAAGAGACCGATAGAATAAGTACTAGGCTTTCAAATAATAAGTTCTGGGGTCGATTTGCTCGACTAAAGGCGGTGCTCCAGCATGGCCACAGTCAACTGACTGAAACAAGTAAAAGAGAGTATCATCATCGTCATGTAACATCTGTCTTTCATGCTTGCATATATATATATATATTTATATCTGTATGTGTTTGTCTTGGTGCCTCACATTCCTTGGTCTTGTCAATGATGGATGCTCAACTGCTAGAAATAGCAACGACTCCTCTCCTCACCAGCAATATATAGAAAAACAGTGTCGAGAACTCTTAACTCTAAGCCCTCTCTCCCCACTTCTTCCTCTGCCACTAATCAGTATTTTATTGCATATTTCAGGAGCTCAAAGTTGTAATGCTGGAAGATTTGGCTCACCATTTCTCAATAAAAACACAGGTAAGGTTAACAGCTCTTTCTGATTCTTAATATATTACTGCCTTGTGTATTAAGCAAGTCTTGCTCCAACCTCTTCCTTACAATATAACCACCTCTGTGACAATCTTTCTACCCTAACTACGAATATCACAATCATTACTCATCTATCATCATCATCACGATAATTAACATTATAATTGTCCCTGCTACCACCATGTTTTTTCCTTCCAAAGATTAAACAGCAGATTTATAAACATTATAGACCTTCATTTCACTCTTCCTCAATCTAGTCCCTCACTCACGTCATCCGCCCCCATTCAAGCTTTGTCCAATCTCACCACAACCACACACTCCAATCCCACACTCACTTTATGCAACTTTACCACAACCACGCTCACTCCAATCCTACACTCACTTCATCCCATCTCATTCTAGTCCCACTCTCACTTTATCCCATTCCATTACAATCCCACACTCACTTCATCCAACCCCTCTACAACTCCACACTCACTTCACCCAACCTCACCGCACCCACACTCACTTCATCCAACCCCTCTACAACTCCACACTCACTTCACCCAATCTCACCGCACCCACACTCACTTCATCCAACCCCTCTACAACTCCACACTCACTTCACCCAACCTCACCACACCCACACTCACTTCATCCAACCCCTCTACAACTCCACACTCACTTCA
>NC_068994.1:14044908-14045968 GCF_001194135.2 Octopus bimaculoides
TCCCACACTCACTTCATCCAACCCCTCTACAACTCCACACTCACTTCACCCAACCTCACCACACCCACACTCATTTCATCCAACCCCTCTACAACTCCACACTCACTTCATCCAACTTCACCACACCCACACTCATTTCATCCAACCCCTCTACAACTCCACACTCACTTCACCCAACCTCATCACACCCACACTCATTTCAATCCCACATTCAATTCATTCCAACTCACCACAATCCTACACTTATGTCATATTACCTTACTCCAGTCCCAGTCTCACTCCACATTGACTCAAATACCATACATACTTCTCTCTGTCTCCTCATTTCCCCAAATCGACTTTCTTCCAAATTGGTTGACCGTTTCTGTTACAAATGTCCAACGTGGTCTCTTTCCCAGGAAGCAATTGATCGGGTGCAGTGTCTCCTTGGTGACGGCACATTGACTGGAGTCATGGATGACCGTGGAAAGTTCATCTACATCACCATAGATGAATTGCAGGCCATAGCAAAACATATCCAACAGAGAGGACGGGTATCAGTTCAAGATTTGGCTGTCTCCAGCAACAAATTGATTGAGTTGAATCCTAATAACGAACTGGCACAGAGACGTTTGCTGGGTGAAGCTTCAGCATGATACTTCATGGTTTCCAGCTAACTGTATATGTCTATTTGTTTATGTTCATATATATATATGTAATTATGTATATGTGTTTGTGTGTTTATTAATTGGCAGAAGTTACAGATTGATTCCAGGGCTGAGAGTTTCGTGTATTGGCACTTATCAAACTGGTTTCCAGTTTTGAGCGTTACATTTATGTTGACCAGCTTAAATGATAACTATAATTTTCTGGACTTTTCTAGAATAAATTATATAAACAATTTCAAGGTTGCATGAATGTGTATTATTTCAAATGGTTTACTCATTAAGCATTTCACTCAGTAGATAGATATGCTACACTAAAATAAAATAAGAAGAAAGGATATTTGTGCACATACATACATGCACATAAACACACACACATATATATATATATATATATATATATATATATATATATA
>NC_068994.1:14046099-14050450 GCF_001194135.2 Octopus bimaculoides
AAGTGAAAATTACATAAAAAATACAATTATCTGTAAACTAGTTTCGAAATTAATATTTTCTTACCGAAAAATATCTGTTTCTCATCAGTACAGACCGTTGAATAAATATAATTTATCGAATCGCATATATTTATATATACGTATCCAATAATCTTTTGAGATCTCAGATATTTTTTCTGAATCTCCTTGATTCTTTTAATGTACTTGTTCCCTGGTATTAAATTGATATTGATTAATATCCAATTTTTTACCCTATTGTTTTAATTTATATATATATATATATATATATATATATGAAATATCAGGTTGAGTAAAAAGTAAGCAACGTTTTGAACCATGAAGAATTTGTACCAGATTTTTGCAGAGTTTTGAATGTTTTTTTAAACATTTTTTCGCAATTGTCTGAATACAGGCATAGACTTGCCCAAATGCATCAATAAATTAACGCTGATATTTTTTTCACGGTTGTTATAATCATCTGAGATGGAACACTCAAAGCACAATATTCAAGCAATTTTTCTATTCAACTTCAAAAGAGGACATAAAGCAGCTGAAACTGCTTGTGATATCAATAAAACGTTTGGTGAGGAAATGACTGGTGAGTGGTCAGCTCGAAAATAGTTTAAATGATTTCACAGTGGAGACCTGAGTCTTGAAGACCGTGAGCATAGTGGACGCCCATCTGTCATCGATGACAGTCAACTAAAGACCGTCACTGAGAAAGATCCACATGAAACCATTTGAGAACTGGCAAAAAAAACTTCAAGTTAGCCAGAAAACTGCCTGCAACCATTTGCATGCGATCAGAAAATCAAAAAAGCTCAACAAATGGATACCATACAATTTGAATGAAAATCAGAAAATGTGCAGATATGAAATTTGCTCATTGCTTCTTCTCTATAACCAGACCAATCAATTTCTTGACTGTATTGTAACTTGCAAAGAAAAGTGGATTCTGTACAATAATAAAAAACATTCTTTGCAGTGGTTGGACCGAAATGAAGCACTAAAAATCTTCCCTAAACCCGAGCTCTTCAAAAAGAAGGTTATGGTGATTGTTTGCTGGTGTACTGCTGGACTCATCCACTATAACTTCTTAAAATCCAGAAAAACCATTACTGGAGAAACATATTGCTATGAAATTGCCAAAATGAACAAAAAACTGCTACTCCTCCATCTTAGACTGGTCAACAGAAGAGGGCCAATCATTCTTCATGACTGCTTGACCACACGTTTCACTAATGCCACTCCAGAAGTTGAGGGGACTTAGCTACAAAGTTCTTCCCACCCAGCTTATTCCCCAGACTTGTCTCCTACCGACTACCACTTTTTCAAGCACCTTGATGGTTTCCTGTGAGAGAAAGAGTTCGAAAATTAAACCAGTGCTGAAAGTGCATTCAAAGATTTCATCAGCTCCGGAACTCCAGATTTTTATGTTACCAGAATAAACAAACTTTTAACTCGTTGGCAAAAATGTGTTGATCGTAATGGTACTTACTTTGATGAATAAAATTTTCACACCTAAAAATTAATAAATAAGAATACAGTACAGAACTGCACTGTATAACACATTAATTAAAATATCATCATCATCGTTTAACGTCTGCTTTCCATGCTAGCATGGGTTGGACAATATTAAAAGAAAATACGTAGTGTACCGTAGATGAGTAAACAGAGAATTGCACAATACTGTATGGAAAACAAAATTCTGGAGCGAGTGTGTGGTATTGTTTTGCATTTGTGTGTAAAATAGATATATACAAATTATAAAAAATATATACTGTACAATACTGTTTCTACTTCACGGATTTTCACCTATCATGGGAGGTTTTGAAACGTAACACCTGCGATAGTCGAGGGATTACTATACAGGCAAATATATATCCATGTATACATGCATGTAGCTTCATGATTCGATGCAAGTTCCAGATCCAAGATAGGGAAAGTTCTAGATATGGTATTTGCATGAAATAACACAAATGGGACATGGAATTACATTTGTATAAATAGATAGACATTAACACACACTTAATTGGATAAGTTGGAGTCAACAAGGAGTACAGAGGAACATTTATTTGTAATCACTACAATTGTTTCCACGCAATGTGGTTCTCCAGGTTCACAGGTATTTAGTTATGTAACCATTTCCCTGCATTATGAGATCTTGTGTTTCATCAGGTGATATATAAATATTGTTTCTGTGTTCTGTAAGCTCAAATTTCTGGCTTCAACTGCATCCTTTTTGTCTGTCATGGCTATATGTGGTGGTAGTAACCACTCAGTATATCTAAATGTGTTTTGACCTTCAAGAATTCACCGGTCAACGGTGATTCCTGATGGGCCGGGGGTTTTCTCTTCATATCCTTAATTGTCTCTATCTACTAGGGTACTGTTGAGTTGGGTAGCTGGCAGCTCGATGTGCAATAAAATAGCGTTAGCTATTGCTACTTCTGGGATTGCAACAACATTACTACTCAGAGGTCGGACTGCCCATTCAGCATTCAAGTTACCTTTAGATTTATCTAACAAAGAAGATCCAGTTTGTAATATATCTAAAACTTCTGGAATGAGTAAACTAATACAAAGATGTTACTTAATTGTCTGGAACGAATGTACCATTGCCCACAAAAATGCTTTTGAAGCTGTGGACAGAACATTACGAGACATTAAAAATTGTAATTCTATGATGGGAAATGTCACAGTATTATTGTCAGGAGACTTTCGACAAACACTACCAGTTGTCCCAAGAGGAACAAAAGTGGATGAGCTCATTGCATCAATAAAGTCTTCTGTATTATGGCATCATGTGAAAAACACTTCAACTTTCGACAAATATGAGATCAAGGCTTTCAAAAGATCAATCAGCTGAACTATTTGCAGAGCAGCTTCTGAAACTCAGAGACGGGAGAGTTCCAATTGATGAAGAACAATTTCTTACACTAAATCCAATATGTAATTCAACTGATTCCATCAATGATTTGGTAGCTGAAATCTTTCCTAATCTTCTTCATAATTACAACAATACACATTGGATTTATGAGCGAGTTATCCTGGCTCCAAAAAACGTTGCTGTACATAGCATTAATAATATGCTATTGAATAAACTTCTGGGAGAAATATTCACTTGTAACTCAATTGGCAGTGTTGTTGATGATCAGGATATTGTTAACTACTCCATCAAATTTTTGAACACATTACAACTACCAGGTACAGCTCCTCATTGTCTTCATGTATGAAATTGATCTTTTTTCTACTTCAATTATTACATATTTTGCTCTTATAAAAATACACACATACAAGAGGAGTAAATTATATATATATTAATACTTTAAATGTGGCATGTGGCTCCCAAGAAACAGTAAATGTAATTACCCAATCAACGATGAATATTACTGCTAGTGTATGTATATATATATGCATATATATGAATATACATATGTATATATGAATATATACATATGTATATATATATATATACATATGTATGTGTGTGTGTGTGTATATATATATATATATATATATATGTGTGTATATATATATGTATATGTAACAAAGAAAACAAGAACGTAACAGGTGACAACAAAACATCTGGACAGTTAGATGATACAAAAAAGGACAGGAAAAGAAGGATGGGTCATTTAGAGTTTTCTATCTTCAGTTGAGTTCCAAATTTTCTCAGCAGTTTCGGCTGGTTACACTCAAGACTGCTCCAATCTGGCCGACCCCAAGAAAATCTAAGGTAAGAGCACTAGATTCCTTGGAAGGAATAAGCTGGCATGTGTGGAAGTGAAGCCTTATGGCAGGGACATAAGAGACAAAAGTCATGGGAAGGAATATAGATGCTGCACGGATGATAGTTGAACCCACTGCCTGGAATCGAACTCTGAATTTTGGGGTTAGTAGCCTGTGCTCTTAACCACTATATCATATGCCCGTGGGCATATGGCGCAGTAGTTAAGAGCGTGGGCTACTAACCCCAAGATCCCGAGTTCGATTCCAGGCAGTGACCTGAATAATAATAATAATAACAATAACATTGAAAAATACCTTAGGAATGAGAACCCAGGTTCGAAATTTCTCCAAATAAAAAAACAAAAAAACAAACGACAAATCCTAACAAGAAATATTAGTGTACTTGGTTTTCTCAAAGTAATGATCCAGTAAAAAGCAGAATTCTAGTTTAAGCATCCCATATAACGCATCATAACTTTTTCATTATTTGGAATTTTCAGAAAGTTTTTGCGAATTTGTGTTCTACACACGAGAATTCATACGATCATATATATATATATATAATAATATTAGGGGACAAAATCCAAAATTACAGGTAAAAACTCAATTAAAATCAATT
>NC_068994.1:14051002-14052567 GCF_001194135.2 Octopus bimaculoides
AGAAACAGTGGAAATTTTAGGATTTCTGGTGGTGGTGGTGGGTTTAAAAGATAACAGTTGTTTTTCATAATCGTTTGAATTCTCGTGTGTGGAACAGAAATTCGCAAAACTTTTCTGAAAATCCCACCCTCTCAAAAAAATCATGGAGTTGTAAAGGATTGCCATTTATGTAGTGAAAGTTTGTGAAAGAAATTAAAAGAAAATAATGAATAAAGATTAGTTTATGTGTTTAATCTGTGAATGACGAAAACAAGTTTTTCTAAATGCAGCAATATTATGCTTTAAGCAACAGATTGAGATAAAATTAAAATCTGTTTGTTCTTTGTATGACTTAACTGTTATTGGTCATTATTTTGTAAGGGATACTTTTAACCTATTCACCGCACATTGCCCGCCTCATAACTTTTTTTTTTCACAAATATTATTGTATTTCTGTGCAGAAGCTTAAAATCTCATTTTTATTTTAAATCTTTGTTATTTGATTCTTCGATCGCTCATAAAGACTTACAACATGACACACTCATACAGAATGGAAGCAATGTAGAAATTTCTTGAAAGTAGGGAAAATTGTTTGTTACTTAACGAATGAACTTTATTTTGACTTAAAAACTCATAAAACATCTTGTTTTTAAATATACGTCTTCATTGATCACACAGTCACACACGTCATTAATTTGCTCGAAGTGCGTGTGCGAAAGAAAGAAAGAATTACATCGACATAAATATACTAATAGACACTGATGTATACATAGAACCTCATTTATCCATCAATAATTCGTTTATATACCTATTATACCTGGTTATATATATGCACAAATAATTTTTTACATATAATATATGCTGCTAAAATACGCACACAAATATAGTCACCAGAAATTCATTTATAGGCATAAACAAACTATTAAAGGCATCATCATGCCTGCAAGATGCTACATCTCAATAAATGAATTTACAGAATATTTGGGAGAGACAGAAAAAAAAGAAAAAAAGACTGAGTAATACAAACTCGAACTGTAACAGGCATCAATAAAAACTTCACATTTAATCATATTTAATTCAAGCCACAAAATGAATCACAAATAACTTCTTGGAACGTTTCGCAGAGTCCAAAGTTCCATTAAACGGTAAGTAGGAGGAACTTTCGCAGAAAACAAATAGAAAATAGAAAACTTTCTCCCTTTTTCTGCATTTTGTATTTAATAAAAAGTTTCTCTTTATTAGACGAGACTTAGTAGCGGAATCCTGCTTGAAGCACTCCATATAACTTCTCGTAACTTTTTATTTTTGGGAATTTTCTGAAAACTTTTGCGATCTTGTGTTCTACACACGGGAATTCATATGCAAGAGAAAAAGAAGAAAAAAACCCCCATTTTTTTTTTGTGTGTGATTTAAGGGCGATTTATATGTTATATTTAGCACATCTCATGACTACCTGGTTGGTATCCTCTTCATCTCTTTGTTACGCTGACTAATTGATGTTTTACAATATATTTCTCCCCATAAACTCATTTAATAGTGTATTGCTGAGATTAAGCAAAACATTTGGACTGTCCGTATTGTTAAAC
>NC_068994.1:14052952-14054423 GCF_001194135.2 Octopus bimaculoides
TTTTCTTTTCTTTTGTAGCCCCCACTTTACTAAGTTTACAGGAGCAGGCAATTCTAGGCAGGTGCCCCCTGACTTTGTTTCTGCATAACTTTCTGACAAAAAAAAAAAAAATTAAAAAATGCATGTTTTCCCAATGAAATTGAAGTTAATGTTTCAAATATATAAATCAAATATATTATTAGAAGTGAAAATGCTCAAGTTATCGAAATTGATACAAAGTTGGGGTGGGGGTGGGTTTGAAGTTGAACGATCCGAAATTCCCCTACAAAAAAAAAAAAAAAAGACAAGAAAACCGAAAAATTCTCAATTTTATCCGCTCGTTACAAATGTACACATCAAAAGCATATTTCGGCAAAATGTCATTAAAAAAATATGCATTTTTCAGAATGCTATTACGAAACAGTCAAAGCGAGAGGTATATCTTGTTTCAGTCAGTAAATTGCGGCCATGCTGGGGCACCGCCTTGAAAAATTTTAGTCGAACGAATCGTTTCCAGTACTAATTTAAAAAAAAAAACAATCATACTTATTGTATCAGTTTCTTTTGCCAAACTGTTATGTTACGGAGACGTAAACAAACAAACACCGGTAGTCTCGTAATGATTCACTCTACATACAGAGGCAGTTACTTTTGTAACATTTTACCAATTAAAAATACCCCTCACGCACACAAACACGCGCCCTCACACACATACTGACTTAACACAAAGGTGCCACATTAGACATTACTATTAGGTTTTCTTGCTGCAGGCGTTCCTAAGTATTTCTCCCTGTTTGTCTCTCATACTTTTTATTAATGTCATTCAATGACCCGTGGCCATGCAAAAGGGTACCCGTTTTCTTAAAGGTTCTTTTTTACAAAAAAAGAGTACAAGGCCGTTATTGATCCTCGACCCCGTTTTAACTTTAATTTAACTACAGAAAGAAATGAGTAGTTTTCGTTTTGGGTTTATATTTGTTTTTCTTTCCTCTTATTAATTTATATATTCAGATATGCGTTTTGTTTTCGAATGTTGGCAAATAGTCTTTACTATATAAATAGAAATTTGGGTAATTTTTCAGATTATCACCCGCACAATTACCTAACCCTAACCCTAATCCCTAAAACCCTGACCCTAAAACCGTAAACGCAACACTAACCATAACCCCTAACCCTAAACCCTAACCGTAACTGTAAGCCTAAAACCTTAACCCTAACCCTAAAACTCTAACCCTAACACCCTAGTGAAAATCGTGCGGGTGTTAATCTGAAAAATTACCGAAATTTGTAAGATTTGGCTGTTATTTCTAGCATGTGGAGAGACCTTCTATGCTTTACTTTGTGGGCTGGTTGAAAATCACCTAAAAAAGATTCTGCAGTCGATACATTTGACTAAAAATTCTTCAAGGCGGTGCTTCAACAAAGAATAACCAAAAAAATATAACCAAGGGAGTTGGCTGTTATTTCTAGCATGTCGAGAGACCTTCTAGGC
>NC_068994.1:14054782-14055932 GCF_001194135.2 Octopus bimaculoides
TATACATATATATATTTATATATGTAAGAACGACCGTGCGAACTCAAAAAGGAGAAATGGTGACGAATGGAAAAAACAGAGGACTCCTTTTATTTAAACGCGTCGCACGGTCGAACACACAAAATAATATATATTAAAGATGATATACAAATATGTTATACTACGATAACATATGTGAATTCGTAAATACCAGTAATGAAGAGACAATAGAAGGCAACCGTATAAGATGAATAACAGAGGTATATATATATGGTTAAGTATATAAATATGTATATATGTATGTATATATTATATATATGTCTGTATATTGTACTTTGGGATGGTCATTTCATTTATTATTATTATTATTATTTATTTTTGCCAAATAAACGCATGCACTATACATATATATATTTCTTTTCTTCGCTCATTTATTACTATTATTTTATTATTTTTATTATTTTGATGCCTATCCATTGTCCAGAAATCTTTCTTCATGCATCTGTAACCTCTTCAACAACACTTTTCGTTGCCATGTGCTTTCTTGCTGCACTCACTCCATTCTGTTCTGCTAAGATGTGTATCTTTATGTGCACCTACGTTTGTGTCCTTGTTTGTTTGTTTGTGTGTGTGGGGCCTTCCTCTCACCCCGTTGTGCTGTTGCCCTAAGACCTGAGAAATAAAAAAAATAAAGGGAAAGTACAGTTCTTGTACTCCCTTCTCTCTCTTTCTCTCTTTACTCTTTTACTTGTTTCAGTCATTTGACTGCAGCCATGCTGGAGCACCGCCTTTAGTCGAGCAAATCAACCCCAGTGTTCACCTATACACTCTCCTATGCTGCGTGCAGTTTCTCCTTTGTAGGTAGTTGTCATGTTTCTGCACCATCCCTCAGTACATCGTAAGCTATACACTACATTCCTAGGAATATATATATATATACATACATATATATATGTGTTCTGAGGAATCATCATCATCATCATCATCATCATCATCATCATCATCGTTTAACGTCCGCTTTCCATGCTAGCATGGGTTGGACGATTTGACTGAGGACTGGTGAAACCGGATGGCAACACCAGGCTCCAGTCTGATTTGGCAGAGTTTCTACAGCTGGATGCCCTTCCTAACGCCAACCACTCAGAGAGTGTAGTGGGTGCTTTTACGTGTC
>NC_068994.1:14056446-14056989 GCF_001194135.2 Octopus bimaculoides
TGGCTTGCCGGGTCTTCTCACGCACAATATATATATATATATTATTTTTTATTTATGTGCCCTTTTAAAGCCTAGCCAGGCTCACGGGCCCAGCTTTCCTGGTTTCTATGACGTTTATGTTCCCTCGGGCTGGACGGGATGCTAGTCCATCACAGCATTACTCAAGAACCAAGAAGAAAGAGTGAGAGAAAGGTGGGCGAAAGAGTACAACAGGGGTCGCCACCACCCCCTGCCAGAGCCTCGTGGGTCTTTAGGTGTTTTCACTCAATAAACACACACAACACCCGGTCTGGGAATCGAAACTGCGATCCTCCGACTGCGATTCCGCTGCCCTAACCACTGGGTCATTGCACCTCCACATATATGTGTGTGTGTATGTGAGAGCGTGTATGTGCATGTGGAAAATGCTGGTGACATTGACATGTGCATGTGTAGGTGCTGGGAAGTGGTCAGTGCTAGTGTGTGAGCTGGTGTGGATGCTGGGAAGTGGTTAGTGCTATACACATACATATACATATATATATAAATATATATATATATATA
>NC_068994.1:14057499-14066664 GCF_001194135.2 Octopus bimaculoides
TGGTAATTAATCATATATTAATTAATATCGATTAATTATCAGGAGGCCAGCACATCTAAAGAATCAAAGAGATTCAGAAATAGTATCTGCAATCTCAGGGGATTAAGGTACATTTTTAAAAAATAACGTTGACCACTAACGTGGACAATTAATGTGCTAGAAATAGATCACATCTTGTGTCTATTAAGACCTAAATTGTTCTCAACATGAAATATAGCAGCATACCAAAACGTGAGCGGGCAAGACTAAGCTTACAAAGAATAAGTCCTGGGGTCGATTTGTTCGACTAAATGCGGTGCTCCAGCATGGCCACAGTCAAATGACTGAACCAAGTAAATGAGTAAATACGTACATACATACATACATACATACGCACATACATACATATAAACTTTTAAAATAACGTGCATGCACACACACACACACACACACAAATATACTAGTGAATAACATATGATCTTTATCTTTCCAGTTTCAAAACAATGGCTCTTTTAGGGAAATAATTTGGATGCATTTCTTACCAACCTGACCTGTTACCAGTTAATTAAAGTTTAATTCAATGCTGCTTTGTTGCCATGGAAGTGGAGCTCCTCACTGATAATAATGTCACGCTGCTTCCTTCATGCAGTGATGTGTCTGATGATGACTTTACTCAAACCAATTCTGAATCCCAAGACTTGTTCCCTTGTGAGATATGTGGTAAAATATACCTGACTGAGAATAAAATCAGAAAGCATAGTGCAACTCATACAAGACTTAACTGCTACTTATGTAACATTTGCCATCATAGATTCTCTGATATTAACCACTTGAAACGACATTTAAAAGTCCATGATGAATTCAAAGAATTATGCTGTGAAATTTGTGGACATGAGTTTAGTAACAGTCGTAAACTGAATTTACACAGGAAGACACACGTAGGTGGAAGACCGTTTGATTGTGTGTTTTGTGGCCAAAGCTTTTCTGATGCTAACAACTTGAAACACCATGCTAAAGCACATACTGGAGGAAAACCATACAGTTGTGATGTCTGCGGACACTGTTTTGACACGAAGGGCAAATTACAAATCCATCACAGAAAGCACACTGGGGAAAAGCCATTCAGCTGTGAAATATGTGATAAAGATTTTGCAACTAAGGGTCACTTGTCGAAACATCGAAGAATACACAGTGGTATAAAATGCTTCCATTGTAAAAGTTGTGGCAAAGATTTTCTGAAAAACGAAGACTTGAAAATTCATGTGAGGACCCATACAGGGGAAAGACCTTTTTATTGCAAAATCTGCTGGAAAGGTTTTATTACCAACAGCCAGTTAAACAGGCACTTAAAGATTCACACTAAAGAGAGACCATTCCATTGTGATGTATGTGGTAGAAACTTCATACGTAATGATAACCTTAGGAGACATATTAAGACTCACACGGGGGAGAAATCGTTTTACTGTGAGATGTGTGGTAAAGGGTTTCGTGACAGTGCTCATTTGAAAAGACATTATCGCATACACATTGATGACAAACATTTCTGTTGTGACATTTGTGGGAAAACGTTCATGACAAACAGCAGGTTGAGAACTCATTTAAAAACACATGAAGCTGATTTCCCACATGTCACATTCAGTGAGAGTGTGTCATTTTCTTTGACTGAATCAAACTAATATTCACCTCTTCGTTAAATCCTAATTGGACTACTGCTACACTGTAAATTTTTGTATGATGCACCCATTATACGAACACATACACTTTATGTAACGCATTAGCAAAAGAAGGCTGTCCTTCTAATAACAAGTAATCCGTTACTCATCAACACTGTACTCCATTTAACCACTGTAAAGCTGTGTACTCTCTTTGCCTCTTTTACCACTACTGGAATGGTCCACCCTTCACTAGATTTGTTGAAACACCACTAATGTCTCTGTGTCTAGTGTTAGGAAGGGCATCCAACTGTAGAAAACGTGTCAGAGTTGACACTGGAGCTCAGCACAGCCTTGAGATTTGCTACTCTCTGTCAAACCATCCATCCCATGCCAGCATAAAAAAACGAACGTTAAATGATGATAATGATGATGAGCACCAATGTACCTGTTTCTCTTCCTTCTACCACCCCACATCCTGTTACACTGTACTAAACAGTCTTTTTCCCTGTTCTTTCTTACCTTGCCTTTTGTTTTTTACAAATGGCTTAAACAGAAAAAGGAAGGGCAGTGTTCCTGGTCCTTTTAAGATCTTCCTCTAAGACAGGTGTGAAGAAGTGAGGAAGCTAATTTCAAACCAAAGACATCACTCAAATGCCTGCAACAGAGTGGATTGCACTAAAGACAGGTCCAAGCACCAAGTGGATGGCATCAAATAATTGGTTGACAGACTCCTGATCAACTTTTGTTTTCCATTCTTTTCTATTGTTACTATAATGGCCTCCATTCCTCAGAGCTCATATCTCTACAACTCAAGTACTCCCTGACACATTCATCTTTCCACCTCTCAACCACTTTTTGTGCATACAACACTCTTAGTTTTGCACTAACCACTATGTCCAGTCCTTCCTCCCCATGACATCAGCCTTCTGGAATCTTTTCCCTGCTCATGTCTTTCTTGCAGGTATTGATCTGCAATGGTTTTTAAATGAAATATTATCGTCAAGCTCACCAGTTTTAAAGGGCCTGGAAGAGACACAGGCATTTCTCCTTTCTCCAGACTTAAGTAAAAACAAAAACCAATCTATGAGAGTACAAACTGAATGTTATCTACTTCATCTTCATCTAGTTATCAGTACCCTTCCTTCCTTCAATGTGGAAAGTGCTTAGACCAGTGATTCTTAATAAGGATCTATTGGGGGTCTCTCTTTACTCTTTTACTTGTTTCAGTCATTTGACTGTGGCCATGCTGGAGCACCGCCTTTAGTCGAGCAAGTTGACCCCAGGACTTATTCTTTGTAAGCCTAGTACTTATTCTATCGGTCTCATTTGCCGAACCGCCAAGTTTCTGGGACGCAAACACACCAGCATCGGTTGTCAAGCAATGTTGGGGGGACAAACATATACACACACATACACATATATATATATATATATATATATATATATATATATATATATATACATATGTACGACGGGCTTCTTTCAGTTTCCGTCTACTAAATCCACTCACAAGGCTTTGGTCGGCCCGAGGCTATAGTAGAAGACACTTGCCCAAGATGCCACGCAGTGGGACTGAATCCGGAATCATGTGGTTCGTAAGCAAATTACTTACCACACAGCCGCCCCTACGCCTATAAAAAATTTTGTTGTTAAAATTTATCTGCAAATTATTAGTTGTACTTCTAGATGTGGCTGTGTGGTAAGAAGTTTGCTTCCCAACCACATGGTTCTGGGTTCAGATCCACTGCATGGCACTCTGGGAAAGTGCCTTCTACTGTAGCCTGGGGCCGACCAAAAACAAGGTGAATAAATAAGCATTTTATTGGACAGAATAATCTGAATGCTTAAGGGGTTAATTATAAAAATATGATAAAACTTTTTTAAACATCAAATGGCTATGAGGATCCCGTAGAGTTAGATAGGGATCAGAAGGGTCCAAGGGTAAAAAAGAAAGTGGTCTAGACTAATTCCTTGTTCTGCTATTCAGATTCATTAATCATCATCATCATCGTTTAACGTCCGCTTTCCATGCTAGCATGGGTTGGACGATTTGACTGAGGACTGATGAAACCGGATGGCAACACCAGGCTCCAATCTAATTTGGCAGAGTTTCTACAGCTGGATGCCCTTCCTAACGCCAACCACTCAGAGAGTGTAGTGGGTGCTTTTACGTGTCATCCGCACGAAAACGGCCACGCTCGAAATGGTGTCTTTTATGTGCCACCTGCACAAGCCAGTCCAGGGGCACTGGCATGATCTCGCTCGAAAATCCTACGGGAGCCAGTCAGGCGGTACTGGCAACGGCCACGCTCAAAATGGTGCATCTCATGTGCCACCCGCACAAGAGCCAGTCCAGGGGCACTGGCAACGATCTTACTTGGCTTGCCGGGTCTTCTCACGCACAGCACATTTCCAAAGGTCTCGGTCAGTAGTCATCGCCTCGGTGAAGCCCAATGTACGAAGGTCTTGCATCACCACCTCAGCCCAGATCTTCCTGGGCCTACCTCTTCCACGGGTTCCCTCAACTGTTAGGGTGTGGCACTTTTTCACGCAGCTATCCTCATAAAAGAAATTTATATCAAAAGTGATGTAGGCACAAACATAGGTTTATGGATAGAATTTACTATGAAACTACAAGTCTTTTGTTCTGTCGCACCGTGTGGCACCATGGGCAAGTGTCTTCTACTGTAGTCTGACCAGTGCCTTATGAATGAAATTGGTTAACAAGAACTATATGGAGGCCTGGCCCTTCACCATATCTCTCTCTCTCTCTCTCTCTCTCTCTCACTCTCTCCCACCCCACTCTCTCCATCTGAGGTGGCCATGTCTTTCTTCAAATGCCAAATTCCTCAATACTACACATGGAGTTGCATGGTTTAGTGGTCAGGGTACTGGATTCTTGGTTGTAAAATTGTGGTTTCGATTCCTAGACTGAGCAATGCATTGTGTTCTTGAGCAAAACATTTCATTTCACGTTGCACCAGTCCACTCAGCTGGCCAAAATGAGTAATCCGGTGCCACTACACTCTCGGAGTGGTTGGCGTTAGGAAGGGCATCCAGCTGTAGAAACTCTGCCAAATCAGATTTGAGCCTGGTGTCACCTCCTGGTCCACCAGTCTTCAGTCAAATCGTCCAACCCATGCTAGCATGGAAAGCGGACGTTAAACGACTATGATGATGATGATGATGATGATGATATATGCCCATGAAACCGGCAAACCAGCCCTTATGAGTTAGTATGACTCACAAAGGTAACTCTCTCTCTACGCTAACCACTATTACTCACCAGGCTCTGATCAGCCAAAGGCTATAGGAGACAACATTTTCCAGAGATGCTGTGTAACGAAACCTGAGACTACATACAGCTGTACTTATATGTACAGCAGTAAAAACAGGAAGCAGTTGTAAGTATTCAAGTGTTTTAGGTACGCAAGCAATAGGAAAGGCTAGAAAATGTTTGCATTAGATAACGCAGCCCTAGATAACTTTAAAATAATTGCATGGTCACAGCCGGAATGCTTTTGTTCATAGGTGTGTTACAATGTATGTTCTCTCTAAGTGGTGTGCTGGTGCATGCACATAAATGTTTTACAACTGGTGCACAAAGGCAAAAATGTGTGTACAAGATTTACAAGATGAAATTAAAGAAGTGATTTCTTAAATTCTCAAATGCAGGATAATGCTAATAATATAGCCTGAACAGGATAAACTACCCCTATTTTGCAGAAAAAAGTGTGGGCGGCCAGCTATGAGACACGAACTCACACCTCCATGATTACGCGTCGCTGTGCTCTAACCGATTAAGCTAAACTACCCACCGCAAATTTAAGATGTATAGAAATCTTGCTTTATGAGATGCTATCATATGTTAAATTCAAATTACGATAAACGTAAACAAACAAATGAAGTTTGCTTTTAGAAGCGTTGAGATGTCTTAGAAAGTTAAAGAAATGATTTTAAATTCTCAAACGCAGGATAATGCTAATAATATAGCCTGAACAGGGTAAACTACCTCTATTTTGCAGAAAAAAGTGTAGGCGGCCAGCCATTATTTTTTTTTGAAGAATTAATCTTAAAATTTCATAATAGAATCTTCTTTTACTTGTTTCAGTCATTTGACTGTGGCCATGATGGGGCACCGCCTTGAAGGGTTTTAGTTGAACAAATCGACCTTGGGGCTTATTTTTGGTTTTAGTCTTAGTACTTATTCTATCTGTGTCTTTTGCCAAACTGCTAAGTTACAGGGACATAAATACACCAATATCAGTTGTCAAGCAGTGGTGGGGGACAAACACAGACACAAAGACACACACACACACACACACACATGATGGGCTTCTTTCAGTTTCTGTCTACCAAATCCACTCACAAGGCTTTGGTTGGTCCAAGGCTATAGTAGAAGACACTTGCCCAAGGTGCCATGCAGTGGGACTGATCTCAAAACCATGTGGTTGGGAAGCAAGCTACTTACCACACAATCACACCTGCACCTTAGTGATATACAATTGAATATGGTATGCATTTGCTCAGGTGATTAATACAGCATTTGAGCAATGGTTACTCACCTGAATGTGTTCATACTTTGCAAAGAAAGATAAAATTAAGCACACAAGAAATTTCAGCAAATATTTAAAAAAGAAATGGATAAAGATCCTTCTTGAGTTGGATATAGATTCAAAGGGCCTGTTTCCCAGTTTCTGTGGCATATATATTCCCCATCTGGACAGGACACTGGTCTGTCGCAGGATCACTCATTTTTGTCGGCTGAGTGGACTGGAGCAATGTGAAATGAATTTGTAGTGACGTCATATGGCGCCAAAAAGGCATCGTCGCCATTACTGTATCTTTAACCACGCATGCGTGGATTTCAACATCCAAGCGTTCCCGCTTCTATTCTGTCTCTTACCACGCCAGACAGCGACCAAGCAAGACGTCTAAAACAAGCTCTCTCATTGAGTGTGGTTGAACCAAGTTGTCACTCCAACGATCCATCTCAAGGGACAGTACATCTACATTCAGACGTCTCAGAAACCGGACAATTGGAGGCTGTCCATTTTACCTTCAAAAATAAATGTTGTTGTTGATCAGTTTGGAGTTCTGCGTTCCGTTCACTTTTAATTTAATATAGGAAAGTCAGGTGTACATCTAATGATGTATAACCCACTTTCCTAAAAATTGTTCTGCTGAAGAACACAATACGTCGCCTGGTCCAGGAATCGAAACCACAATCTTATGACCATGATCATGAATCCAGGGAAATCACTATTATGATTATGGCAGGGTTAAAACGTTCTACAGGGCTCTGATTGGAAAAACATTAAGAAGATGCATATGTCTGCTACTTAGTTCCTGTTCTGATTGGAACTGATTAGTTTACTTGTTAATGCTTTTAGGAAAGTTATGAACATCACAACCTCCTGTCAGCCCTTTAATCCTTGTAAATTTGAAGTGCCCTGCTTATGTAATAAAATATCTCTGTAATCAATCACCTCACGATGATGAGGTTTGTGTAAATTGTATGGCACCAGACTAAATACATTATGATTTCTAGTTTGATGCCTGTCAGTGATTGTAAATTCAAGACTGCCTTTTGTTAGCAAAATGTTAATAAAATAACTTTTAATAATATAGAGAGTTGGTTTATTTGACTTGAAATCTCTGTTACACAAAATTGTTGTTGTTGGCACTCCGTCGCTTACGATGTTGAGGGTTCCAGTTGATCCGATCAACGGAACAGCCTGCTCGTGAAATTAACGTGCAAGTGGCTGAGCACTCCACAGACACGTGTACCCTTAACATAGTTCTCGGGGATATTCAGCGTGACACAGTGTGACAAGGCTGACCCTTTGAATTACAGAAACAGGAAGTAAGAGTGAGGGGAAGTTGTGGTGAAAGAGTACAGCAGGGTTCGCCACCATCCCCTGCCGGAGCCTCGTGGAGCTTTTTAGGTGTTTTCGCTCAATAAACACTCACAACGCCTGGTCTGAGAATCGAAACCGCGATCCTATGATCGCGAGTCCGCTGCCCTAACCATTGGGTCATTGCGTCTCCCCACTGAAATGGCACAGCACAAGATAAAATAACTTCTGCTCCTGAGTCATCTCCCCTCCGTCTTCTGAGCTTTCATCCTGCTAGGAGCAAATATTCATTTTGGAGCTGATAAAACAAAGTCCCAACCATTGTTGCTTAACTCCAGATTAAAATACATTGATCGCACTGTGACCCATGATCAAGGGCAATCCAGCCATTACCAACACATCTTTTTTGCCTGCATGTTCTGAGAATCCTGTATTACAATATTTAAATTCTCCTTGATTGAAATGGTGGTGGTGGTGACAGATGGGAATTATTTGAGGCAAGTTTGCTGCTATTTCTAACAGATCAAGAGACCATATAGATGCGTCAATACGTTCTCATAACTGTCAATCACGTGATGACGTCTATTTAATCGATAATATCCCGCTAATTAAAGTAACCAGGACATTGGGACCTAGTTTTTCTCCATCTGTAGTCCGTTGGGGCAAATTTGGGGTTTGTTTGGCCTAATGCGCCCTTAAATTTTTGCAGTAAAAAGTAAGAGGGCAGATAAAGATTGTTCATCCGCTAAAAAGAACAGCTAGTTATCCGCTTAAAAGAATAGCTACATGGCTAAAGTCAGTAACAGCAGCAGCAGCAGTCTCGTCAACAGAAACAATATCAAGAACACTACAGTACGTGCTAAGTCTGAAAGTATGTTTCTGTTGCTTTCAACACCTTCGTCATTGCAAGAACATCAAAAGAAATTAATGACAACGAAAAGCAACAACACCAGCACCACCATCATCGCTATTGGCAACAAACTTGCTATGTTTGTTGACACTCACTCTCCAATTAGCGTGGAGCGAAGTGGGGGTAGCGAAACCAGCAGTAGCAGCAGCAACAACAAAAACAACAGCAACAACAAATAGCAGCTGCTGCAACAAAATAAATAGTGACCTATGTGTGACCTCTCCCAACACAACACAGCCATCCCCCCACCCGAAATGACCTGTTTGCTTCACGAGGGCAACAGGAAATACAGATAAAATAGAAATAAGAGGAAACGAATTAGGAGAAGCCAAACAAGTGCTAAAAAGGAGGGGGCCACAGAGTCAACCTCACACCTTCTGACATGCTGGAAAACACGCGATGTTGTACAGTAACATACCGTACAATTTGAAAGAAGTCAGGCGGGCTAGAGCAAACGACTGAGTCCCAGATCCAAAAGGTTTGGGGTTGCGTATGGGAATGCAAGACCCATATAACCCTTGGTAGGGGATTTGGGATGGTGGATGTATTATTTAAAACAGGGGTTTTCAAACTTTTTGACTTGCGGACCCCTTTATATTTCAGGCTTTACCTTAGAGACCCCCTTATAAACGCTTATGAAATTTATACATAAATATTTGCTTAAAATAACATATATTTCTACATTTATTTATTTAACAGTATTTAACAAATAGGTTTATTGTCAATTAAAAGATTTCGATTAAAAAACATATATAAAATCAAA
>NC_068994.1:14067636-14072868 GCF_001194135.2 Octopus bimaculoides
CGGAACAGCCTGCTCGTGAAATTAACGTGCAAGTGGCTGAGCACTCCACAGACACGTGTACCCTTAACGTAGTTCTCGGGGATATTCAGCGGGACACGGCTGACCCTTTGAATTACAGGCACAACAGAAACAGGAAGTAAGAGTGAGAAAACGTTGTGGTGAAAGAGTACAGCAAAGTTTGCCACCATCCCCTGCCGGAGCCTCGTGGAGCTCTAGGTGTTTTCGCTCAATAAACACTCACAACGCCCGGTCTGGGAATCGAAACCGCGATCCTATGATCGCGAGTCCGCTGCCATTGCGCCTCCCAATTGAGGACTAGTAACCCGATATATCAATTTCTTAATCGCTTTAAGAGTTTGTCCACAAATTTAATTTAATTTTTCTTCTATGTGTAGGTATTAACTTATCAATAACCAATTCATTTGTTTTACTTATGTCTGATTTTGAATGCATATAGATCTAACTATAGAATAAGTTGTGAAGTTAGGCTTGTGAACCTTCAAATTTATTCGTGGTACTCTAAGTTTATACGGCTTAGTCCTGTCTTCTGCTTATAATCTATCTACTATATCTTTCTCCACACCCTGTTAATATTATTTTTTAAAAAACCTTAGAGATAATTTTTACAAGTCTTCAAAACACCCTTCCTAAACAAGATATTTAAAAAATTTAGTCTTATCAGCGTGAACAGGATCTCGTTTTTAGTTCCTTAGTTCAGAAGTGTAGCTTCCTTAAATGTTCATTTCGTCTCATAGAGAATTTATGGAATTCAATGTTGCTCACAGGATAGTGACGTTGTTCCTAACAAGATGTTATTGCTAATAAGAAAGGCAGTGCAGGAAGAACAGTGAATAACAATGGGGAAAACTCTGAATAATAGATATAACGCCAAGGAGTGTGCGCGCAGCTATGCGAACCAAAAGAGAATTAACATTAACAGGACCGTTATAATCAATAGGCAGTATGTAGATAAAAATAAATAGAATTAATGAGATAGATAATAAAATCATTAACAACGATAATAACGATGATAAGGGTAGCAGGAATAGTAGTAGCAATAGTAGTAGTAGCAATAGTAGTAGATCTTTCTATTGAAAGATCAAAGAACGTAGAAATAGAATGAAAAAAAAAACCTGACTCAGAGCATTATTAATATTTTTTATAAAAACAATTTTGAAACTGGGGTTCTCATTCCTAAGGTATTTTTCGATGTTATTATTATTATTATTATTCAGGTCATTGCCTGGAATCGAACTTGGTTCGTATTCCTTTCTATTGCCAGTATTAGGTGTTGAGCAAGGAATATCCTCTATATTAAGATATGATATACACTTGCCATGCACATGCCTCTCCTGTCTGAACTGGGGTTACTAGCCCGCGCTCTTAACCACTACGGGCATATGAGGTAGTGGTTAAGAGCGCGGGCTACTAACCCCAAGATTCCGAGTTCGATTCCAGGCAGTGACCTGAATAATAATGATAATAATAATAATAATAATAATAATAATAATAATAATAATAATAATAACAACAACAACATCTAAAAATACCTTAGGAATGAGAACCCCAGGTTCAAAATTTCCTCAAGACACCTGATGAAGGCTGGAGGGTATATCAGCCGAAACGTTGTGTTTAACAACAAACAAGACGAGGACAAATATCCGTCAAATGTAGATAATGTAAATAATGAACAAAACTCATGTTATATATAACGAATCAGAGATATCCAGTTCAGACAGGTGCAGCATGTGCATGTCAAATGTTTCGTATCTTAATATGAAGGATATTCCTCGCTCAACACCTAATACTGGCAATAGAAAGGAATACGAACCTTTCAGATTGAGAAGCACTCAGTGATTGACTTTACCGGTTATGTATTTACAGCACTCGTCTAAAACTACCCAGTGAATAACCTATGCTGAAACCCCATCACTCCGCACCAAAAAACAAACAAACAAACGAACAAAAACCCCCCAGAAAAAAACATACTATATAAATGTTCAGTAACAATAGGGAAAATGCTGACAGGTATATAGGTGCTTGTGCAACTAGATTTAAATCAATGTTATATAATCACGTATCTTCGTGTAACTATAGGAAAATAAAATAAAATTTCACTTCTTTAAGTAAATTTACCAGGAGCCTTAAAGTGAATATGTTAAGTAAGTACTTTAATTGGTTAATTATCTAAATCGTTTTAAAATTAATTTTTAATTATTGTTTATTTTTAGTTATATTTTATAATTGAATTGATCATTTTTTTAAATCTTTAAACTTAAGTTTAAAAAATGTTTTACAATATATACTTCTTCTTAATATTAACATACTTATAAATATACTAGAATCTAGTAACAAGATTATCTTTTAGAGACAAATATTAAGTAGAGTCCTTCGCCTCTGATTTAATTTAGTCTCTTTCATCTAGGATTTTATTTTATATTTTTTATTTCTTAAAACTCGCTTTATTTCATCTTGTCCAAATTTGGAATATAATTATTCCTAATATATAGTCTTCTAGCGTGTAATGGAATATTCTCCTTAGTGAATACCATATTTCCAACCTTTTCCTTTAGAATTCTCATTAACTGATTCTGACTTCTCTTATTCATTGTCTGTATGATATATCGAGAGCTGGCAGAAACGTTAGCACGCCGGGTGAAATACTTAGCGGTATTTCGTCTGTCTTTACGTTCTGAGTTCAAATTCCGCCGAGGTCGACTTTGCCTTTCAGCCTTCCGGGTTCGATAAATTAAGTACCAATTGCGTATTGGCGTCGATCTAATCGACTGGGCCCTCCCCCCCAAATTTCGGGCCTTGTGCCTAGGGTAGAAAAGAATATATCGTGAGATATTATGAATTAAATTACAATTCTGTATTGACTGAATAATCTATCTACTAAATAAAATTATTTCAACATACTCTTACCGTATCATTGTATATGAACGGGTTAATTAAAATATGTGTGGGATCACCTTGTGTTGCTGCCTGAATTCATTTAGATGCCCAGGCACTTGAAGTGGCATATATTTCTTTGCTAGACACACACACACACACACACACACACACATACATAAATTCCATTCTATTTGAAGAACCTAATATACAGAAGTACCTAATATATATACGGAAAAATCTCATATACTGGTGCACATTGAGTACACGAGCAGGTACATTTGGGAATATTGGAGTCATTGCTTACGGAGGCGTAAACACACCAATACCGTTTGGGAAACGCTGGTGGGGGACAAACATAGATACAAAGACACACACACACACACACATATATATATACAACTGGCTTTTTTCAGTTTCTGCCTTCCAAATCCATTCACACGGTTTTGGTTGGCCCGAGGCTAAAGTAGAAGACACTTGCCCAAGATACCACGCAGTGGGACTGAACCCGGAACCACACAGCATGATAATTAAATTCAATTTTAACAGTTTTCATGTACTTTTACATGGCTTAAATGACCCTTCAGTAATGTAGTTGCTGTTTTTAACTTCCTTTTTGTTCCAAGAACGCCTTTTTTTCTTCTTTTCAGAATCTTTCAGTTATCATTGTGACTTTGTGTCAAATGGAGTCTATTCTAAAAGGCAAGAGGTTTGTAATGAAAAGTTTCCCCGTTACAAAACAAATCCACTCCGTGTCTTATCCTACTTTGATAATAAAACAAGCCATAAAACCTTTAGGTTTAAATGCTCAGATAATATAATAGGCCCTTGAAGTGGAATGTATTTCTTTGTTAGACGTATAAATGCACATACACACATATATATACATACATACAGACACACACACATACATATTCCTGCTCTCACACTGATAGGTGTGTCTGTATGTGTATGTATGTATGCTTTGGTGACGAATAAATAAATGAAAAATATACATAGTAATACGAGACTTGAATAAAATACATACAAAACAACAAAAAGCATGTCTGTTTAAATGTTAATGCGACTGCGTGTTTGTGAATATGCGTATGTGTGTGTGTACATAAACATGCACATACATACATACATACATACATACATACATATGCGCACGCATACGCACACACACACATTCACTCACACGCAGACGTATTAACATTTAAACAGGCATGCTTTTTTGTTTTTATTGGTTTGAGCGTATTTCAAATATTTAATTTTTGTGTTTACTGTGTATATTTTTTAAATTTATTTATTTATTCGTCGCGAAAGTATATAAAAACCTCAGATTTAGCTTCAGTTCGAGCCATTTTTGTTATTTCATTGTCCTTTACTGCTTGGTGAGAAGAAGGAGAAGAAGAAGAAAAAGGAAGAAGAAGAAGAAAAAGGAAGAAGAAGAATCTCATAAGTTACAAGCACCTATAGAAAAAGAAAATGAAGAGCTTCATTTGCGTTGTATTAATTTTGTGCATCTCATCGATCCATTCACAAAAATGTAAGTCGTAACCATTTATATTTTCTTCATATTAAAAATCTCTTAACCCCGCTTTAGGTAGCAAATTAACAGAATCATGAGTGATCCGGACAAAATGCCTGGTGGTATATTATTCCAGCTTTTTTACATTCTGAGATCAAATCCCGTCGAAGTTAGTTTTACATGTCATCCTCCCAGGGGCGGTGGTTTTTGCTACGGTGGTTAAGCAAAGATGGACTAACGGCAGTGTTAGAGGGTCGGACAAAATATGTAGCGGTACTTATTCCAGGTTTGTGTATTCTGGGTTCAACATTACTTTTTATCCTCCCGTAATCGATAAGTTAAGTGCTGGTCTACAAAGACAGACTGACAGAAATATTAGAGGATCGGACAAAATGCCCAATGGCATTTATTCTGGCCTTTTCAAATCCCACTGATGTCAATTTTACCGTTTATGATCTCAGGGAGGAAAAAATAAAACGTGGTAAACTTGTAGAAACAAAAGTTGAACACTCATACGTGCATTCGAAGAAGTAACCTTATGGTATTCCTTGTTATATTCTGGTTCTTTGTGTTTCGAGTTCAAAATCACTCCCGCTAAGGATAGTAGTTTGGCACCATCACTTGGCACATTGGATCATTGTAGCGAACTCCATTCTTGGAGGTGTTTCGAGGATACTGTTTCTCCTTTCTTTCCGTCTAAGATTATACACACACACACACACACACACACACACACACACACACACACACACACATAAATAGCCTGTCCATGCTACCGATATTGTTCAAGGGAAAAGCAAAGGCTGATACAGCTCGGCACCAGTGAC
>NC_068994.1:14072895-14074443 GCF_001194135.2 Octopus bimaculoides
AGGGTTCCAGTTGATCTGATCAACGGAACAGCCTACTCGTGAAATTAACGTGCAAGTGGCTGAGCACTCCACAGACACGTGTACCCTCAACGTAGTTCTCGGGGATATTCAGCGTGACACAGTGTGACAAGGCTGACCCTTTGAATTACAGGCACAACAGAAACAGGAAGTAAGAGTGAGAGAAAGTTGTGGTGGAAGAGTACAGCAGGGTTCGCCACCATCCCCTGTCGGAGCCTCGTGGAGCTTTAAGTGTTTTCGCTCAATAAACACTCACAACGCCCGGTCTGGGAATCGAAACCGCGATCCTATGACCGCGAGTCCGCTGCCCTAACCACTGAACCATTGCGCCTCCACCAAGATAGGAATAAACATAACTGAATACTGCAAGGCATTTGGTCCATGATTTCACCTTTAACTGAATGTGGACAATCCAGTCCAATTCAAAGTAACATTTGAGGGCTCTTTGGTTGATATTTCTTTGTAGGTTGATCAATCAGATAGAGGCTTCTTTCTTACCATAAATTTTGTATTGGAGGGAAAGGGTACTTGGCTAATTTTTATTATTCATCTTCCCAATAAAGAAAAGAAAAAGGATAAGAAAAGGTGTGTAGTTTTATGATTTGAACTTGGGATAGGAATAAATGTATCTAAATACTGCAAGGCATTTGGTCAACAACTCCACTGACCCTATCATCATACACCGCCCTAACACTTGTCTATGTTGCCCCACTGATTCTAACATTCAGCAACCTAACCTTAATCCACGCCACTCCACTTATTTCTAACATTACTTACTTTAACACTGGCCTGTCATTTATTGTCACCCAACGATACATAATGTATTTTGTCCACCACTCTGCCGAGCCTGCCAGTCCACTGACCTTAAAAGAAGTAATTAATAATAATGATTACTATCAGAGATAGAAAGCCATATATTTCTAAAGCCAAGATATAAAGTCTTATTAGGATTGTCTTTGTCCACACTCAACAAATTTGTGCCACACTCAACAAATTAATGCTAACTTCACTTTCCAGTCGAACTATAGATATAACAAAGAATTAAATACCTTTTGTCACGTTACTAGTCACGTATGGTTGTGTGTTGCATAGACAAACATATGTGATTTAAGCCAGGGGTTTTCAAACTGTGGTCCGCGGACCACAGGGGGTCCGCAAGGACAAGACAAGGGTCCGTGGACAGCAAATACTTTTTATGGGCAATTTGTTTTTTAATCGAAATCTTTTAATTGACAATAAACCTATTTGTTAAATACTGTTAAATAAATAAATGCAAAAATATATGTTATTTTAAGCAAATATTTATGTATAAATTTCATAAGCGTTTATAAGGGGGTCCCTAAGGTAAAGCCTGAAATATAAAGGGGTCCGCAAGTCAAAAGGTTTGAAAACCCCTGATTTAAGCAATGTTTCGATATTAGTACATGACATCAGTCTTGAGTGTGTACGTGTGTTTGTTCAGCTGTAACGAGCAGAAGAAACACAGTGGCACACACTCACTTATGACATCATAGACTTTTACCAAAAGAC
>NC_068994.1:14074953-14076371 GCF_001194135.2 Octopus bimaculoides
ATATATATATTTTGTGTGTGGGTGTGTGTGTGTGTGTGTGTGTGTGTATGTTTGTGTGTCTGTGTTTGTTCCCCCAATATCGCTTGAGAACCGATGCTGGTGTGTTTACGTCCCCGTAACTTAGGGGTTCGGCAAAAGAGACCGATAGAATAAGTACTAGGCTTACAAAGAATAAGTCCTGGGGTCGATTTGCTCGACTAAAGGCGGTGCTCCAGCATGGCCGCAGTCAAATGACTGAAACAAGTAAGAGTAAAAGAGTACTCCCTCGTACAATAAATAGGCTATATTTTTGCAATACACAGAATATTTTAACAATTTTTTTAATACAGTTTCTAATGATATCTAAATATAAAAATAGAATAGGTTTGTTTAAACATCGAAATGGCTATAAGACATCCACCTGACGGAAATAGGAATCAAAGGGATCAATAGGTAAAAAAATGGTTGAGAACCAATGAGCAGACCAACACCGACTTTCAAGACATGAGCAGGGAGAAGATTTCAGAGCGTTAGAGTAGGGCTGAGGAGAATAGACAGTATTTGTATACGCGCGTATACATTCCTCCATTCCTCACCCTCTCTTACTATACTATATATCTCTCTCTCCACCCCTACACACTCAATAAAACTATATAAAGAGACGGCATCCGCAAGGTGAAATAAAAAATTTGAAAATCCTACAAGATTAGGTGAAAAGCACTTTATATGATTTATAAAACATGTGACATGTTAATAAAAATCTGTAAATGTACAACCATCCAAATTTCTGAGTGCCTTAATTTTTTTCTATAATATAATTTCTGTACATCACCTTCAAACCTTCCAATCTATCTATCTATCTATCTATCTATCTATCTATCTATCTATCTATCTATCTATCTATCTATATGTGTGTGTGCATGTGTATGTATTTGTGTTTTTACTTATTCAGGAATATAAATGTCAGTGTGACTTACCCGAAGTCACCTTCTACTGACTATTTTAAAAGAAACACAAGCAAATATCTGCTATTATTCTATTCAGGAACTACTATTGTATAAAACACGATATTTTTTTCATGAAATAATATACATTCTATTTTTCTTCCCTTTTTTTATCGAATGTTTACTGTCCTTTCCTTCTTTGTGGAATGTTTACTCTATTTACGTAATTTTGTTTTGACCTGTCTCAACTTATATTCAAAACTTTATACGGGTATATATGTGTATATGTATCTGTGTGAGTGTGTGTATGAGCACACGAATGTATGTGCACACACACTTACATGTGTATACTCTTTTACTCTTTTACTTGTTTCAGTCATTTGACTGTGGCCATGCTGGAGCACTGCCTTTAGTCGAGCAAATCGACCCCGTGACTTATTCTTTGTATGCCTAGTACTTATTCTATCGGTCTCTTTTGCCGAACCGCTTGGTTAC
>NC_068994.1:14077228-14077706 GCF_001194135.2 Octopus bimaculoides
GTATATATATGTATGTGTGTGTATATGTTTGTATGTCTGTGTTTGTCCCACCAACATCGCTTGACAACCGATGCTGTTGTGTTTACGTCCCTGTAACTTAGCGGTTCGGCAAAAGAAGACGACAGAGTAAGTGCTAGGCTTACAAAAGAATAAGTCCTGGGGTCGATTTGCTCGACTAAAGCCGGCGCTCCAGCATGGCCGCAGTCAAATGTCTGAAAGAAGCAAAAGAACGAAAGAATATGCACATACATACACTTGTTTCATTAACTCCGAAAAGATGAAAGGCAAAGTCGATTTTTAAACTCTGAACGTAATGACGGACGAAATGCTACAAAGTATTTTGTCCGGCGTACTAGTGATTCTGCCAGGTCACCACCTTAGCACTCTTTACTCTTTACTCTTTTACTTGTTTCAGTCATTTGACTGCGGCCATGCTGGAGCACCGCCTTTAGTCGAGAAAATCGACCCCAGGACTTAT
>NC_068994.1:14077716-14079554 GCF_001194135.2 Octopus bimaculoides
TTGGTCGGCCCGAGGCTATAGTAGAAGACACTTGCCCAAGGTGCCACGCAGTGGGAATGAACCCGGAACCATGCGGTTGGTAAGCAAGCTACTTACCATCACAGCCACTCCTGCGTGTGTTAGAATGCTCAAGACTAAAATTCTCTCTGATTCCTGTTTATTGCAGTAAGTGCTGGTGATGCAAAAGTAATGAACGAACTAAGCATAATACAGTACAACGCTGCAAGCTATTATAGATATGTGGTAAGTAGCTCTTGAAATTTAATACACAGTAAACCCTTGTTTTATACGGTAGAATGGTTGTGCGAACCACCGTGGAAAATCGAATTCGTGTAAATCGAGGAAGGTTCTGCGGTGGATTTACTCCACAACCTATTAAAGATTGATAGTCCCAGAAGAACTGTTGAAAATGACGAGACATTCTATCCTTGCTATATTTTTGAGGTGAAAATATTATGAAGATAGAATGTTACCTGAACAGTGAGATTTCGAAGAAAAAAATTAATTAATTAAGGTTTCATAAAGTTTTCATTTTCTTATCGCTGATTTGCTAATGCTGTTTCCATAGAAACAGACAATCAGACAATTGCAACTTCCAGTATGACTGCAATGGAGGTTTCTGATTGTCTGAAATTACATAAATTTACAGGTTTGTAAACGATTTATTGTTAATTTCTAGAGAAAATATATGTAATTTTCATCATGGGCATCCAAAACTATATCAACGTATACTTTATCGGAAAAGTACCTTCGAAGTATTCATGTCAAAAATGTGAAATGACTTTCTTTTCAACCTAATATATTACTGGGATCCATTCAATCTATTACACTTACTCCCCCTGTTAGATTATTAAAAAAAATATTCTTTTACAAGATATATTTTTCTTAATATAACTTCTTTTTTTTTTACCTTTTTCTTTTGTATTCAAGTCACAATATTTTCACTCGAAAAATTTATTTGGATTCAAGAAATTCTTTATGAAACTGTCTGATTTAAAGTCTGAAAATGCAATGGATATATTTCAATATATCAGTGGTCGTACCGATGCACTGCCAAAACTGCAAGTGAGTATAAATACGATTAATTTTCTCTTTATAGATATTGAATGTAAGCCAAATCATAGGCAGTTATGACCAAGAACAATTGTGACGTCTGACTGTTCTGAAAAGGTTTGTCGTTTGGAATCCATCCTTATCTAATCATTTCACCCATTCCTCACCCTGCACTTTGTGATATTTGTATCGGTTCTTTATGTTTTAATTTCAAATCACTCCGAGGTCGACTTTGCTTTTCATCCTTTTCGGATCGATAAAAATAAGTACCTCTTGAACCCTGGGGTGGATGTAATCGACTGGTTCCTCCCCACTGCCATTAAATTTCAGGTCTTGTGCCTGCAGTAGAAAGAATTATAATTAATTCAGAGAGCTAAGCGAATTGTTAATGTGTTGATAAATGCCTTGCAGTATTTTTTCTTCACATTTTTTTTTACCTTTTGAGTTTAAATATTGCCGAGGGCGATCTTGTCTTTCATTTGTTTTTGGAGTTGATAAAATAAAGTACAAGTCAAGTACTGAGGTTATTGTTGTTGTTGTTGTTGGTACTCCGTCGCTTACGACGTCGAGGGTGTTCCAGTTGATCCGATCAACGGAACAGCCTGCTCGTGAAATTAACGTGCAAGTGGCTGAGCACTCCACAGACATGTGTACCCTTAACGTAGTTCTCGGGGGATATTCAGCATGACACTGTGACAAGGCTGACCCTTTGAATTACAGGCACAACAGAAACAGGAAGTAAGAGTGAGAGAAAGTTGTGGTGGGAGAGTACAGCAGGGTTCGCC
>NC_068994.1:14080314-14081487 GCF_001194135.2 Octopus bimaculoides
AAGAATCGAAGGATAACTCGGTGTCTCGATGTGCTACTCACTAGTGAAGTAGCCCATGTGATATACTTCTTTCCCTTTCAACCCAAGCGAAATTATCAGATGTTAATGGACACAAAGAAATGAACAAAGCCGTCAAAATGAGAACGATCAATTACTTATTTAACCATTTAGCATTTAAACCGGCCATGTCCGGCCCAAATATGCTATCTGTTTTATGTTCAAACTGGCTAGATCCAGCCTATCATACCTTTCAACGCTATTATAAAATATACAATCACATCATCAAAATTTTGAAGCTATGGGATATTGCATGATGTATGAAAAACCAATATGAATGAAAAAGCATTACACTGTGACGGGATAATCTGAATGCTAAAGGGACAAGTCTTTCGCTCCTTATGGAGTGTAGACCACCGATGACTTTTCCTGCAATGTTCTTGACACTGGGTTGTCTTTTCTGCTTCTCTCCTGTTGGATCCCTATTTTTTCGGCTCACTCTGGAGTATCCCACCTCCAGCTATTTTCAGGGTGTCCTCTTTCTCAATTAACTCGTAGGTTTCAAGTCAGGGTCTGATGTGTAATGTAAGATGTTGGTTTCCTTAATCTATGGCCTGTCCTTCTCCATTTGCACTCCAGGATTTGTTATTTTACTGGCACTTGTCCCCTCCATTCTGCTACAGCTCATGGCAACGTCTTGTTGCTTCTTGTAATTTTGATGTTTTTCCTAATAGCCAGAAAAAGATTCGGCCTTACAGCTTCCTTTCCGATTTTACTGCGCCGGGTCAAGTTTCCCCGAGAGAAGGCCTTTCTCTCCCAGGTCTTGTTGGTTTTGAATTGCCATGGATGCTTCCAATAACGTTGCTTTTCTCTAAGGATATTGGCCCTATGCAAACCCATTTTTACCGATCCACATGCAGCTTAAACATCATGCGGATCACTCAAAAATTTTTTGTAAAATTTCGGCTTGTTGGAGCATTCTAAGAGGTGTTACAGTTGTCAAGAATTAGACTGTCAGTTAAATACATTTTGAAATCTGATGATTACTACGAACGTATGAAAGCGCTAATTGAAACTTATGCACATTAAAAAACATTTTTTTGAATGTTAAAATTCCATAATAAAACGTGAAAACCAGACCATGTTTTAACTTTATGCAACTGATACATATATATA
>NC_068994.1:14081843-14082973 GCF_001194135.2 Octopus bimaculoides
ATATATATATATATATATATATATATATATATATATACACATACATGTATACACAAACATAGGGTAATTAAGCATCAAAAAGGATAACACAGGAACAAGGTATTAACTTGATGCTTTAATGGGAGGATAAAGTGCCATTACGTTTTGGACGTTAGTCCATCATCATGAAAAAGAAGAGAGAGACTGAGAGAAGAAAAGGTGTGAAAACACAAATAGAAAATAAAAATTTATGTATGTGTATGTACGTATGTATGCACGTATGTATATAAATACATGTGCGTATGTATGCATAATTATATATTCTACTTCTCTTTCTTTAGTACGACCCTAAAAAAAAGTTGATGGAAACTTTTAAGGAGGCGTTGAAGGCTGAAACATGGAACCGCAATAATATTAGTGATTCCATCCAAAAGGTTACGGATATCCCAGTAAGTATTCCACTATTTAGTGTAATGGCATTTTTTGTTGTTATTGATGTTGATTAGAGTTTATTGCCACCCCTGACAGTCAAGCCTTGACCATCCCGTTTTACCAGCTAAAAAAAAAAAAGAAAGAATTAAATTTTGGTTAAGTTAAATGGTTTCAAACTTTGACACAAGGCCAGCAATTTCGGGTGGAGGGTATATGTCGATTACATCGACCTCACTGTTCAACTGTTGCTTTTTTTTTATCAACACCGAAAGGATGAAAAGTAAAGTCGACCTCAGCAGAATTTGAACTCAGAAAGGGGGGACTGGCAAAATACAGTTAAGCATTTTGTCTGGCGTGCTAAAGATTCTGCCATCTCGGTGTCTCGTTTTCACTAAATAGATTATGGTCTCAAAAGGTGGGATCATCACTGGTGGAATGGCTTTCATTATATCATCTTTCTCTCTCTCTGCATCTCTCACACACATGCATACAGAGATATGTGTGTGTGTGTATATATATATACACACACACACGCCAGTGTTTTAATGGTGGCAGCTGATGAAGGAGATGTTTCTATGTGGCTTGCTTGTTTGTTGTACCTGTTTATCATTTTGTCCATGTTCTTTTGTCACGTCATGTACCCAGTTATGTATGTAGATGAAGGTATGTACATACATGTACATATATATGCATATACTCATATATTGTTTATATATATA
>NC_068994.1:14085403-14086006 GCF_001194135.2 Octopus bimaculoides
TTAAGGGTACACGTGTCTGTGGAGTGCTCAGCCACTTGCACGTTAATTTCACGAGCAGGCTGTTCCGTTGATCGGATCGACTGGAACCCTCGACGGCGTAAGCGACGGAGTGCCAACGACAACAACTAACCGTTAAATACCAAGTTCAGCTTTAATTGTCATGTACGTTGACAATGTCCACACTAAGAAAACCGTGGCCTTTTTCTTTTCTTTAGTTTTAAAAAATTTTATTTGCATTTATTTTTGTCACAATAAACACACGGACGACGCACACATACACATATACCCTCGGTTAATGTTATCGCTTTTTTTTTTTTTGTTCTTGTTGTGGTTTATCTCCAGGTAATCGAAGAATGAACAAAGTCGAAATACAAAAGCGTTCCTACCATGGTTCCAACTTAATTCTATTTGTTATTTGTTGGACTACATCGTCCTATGGTTGTTTTCTGTTATCTAACAGCCGTATTGTGAGCTTCGAGTGAGATTTAGTAGCTATTTCTAGCGTATTGATTTGACTGCATAGAGCGTTTCTTGGGGAGGAATAAACTGAGGACACACACACACACACACACACACACACACACACACACACACACACACACA
>NC_068994.1:14086500-14088354 GCF_001194135.2 Octopus bimaculoides
ATAAATACATTCACACATACACATAGGCATTGACACAAGTACACTCGCATAAAACAAATTGACCACGGAATAGTACACACACAGACACACACACGTACACGCACACGCACACACACACACACACACATACGCACACACACACACACACACACACTCATGCACGTACACACGCACGCACACATAAACATACACGCTCACACACACAGAGGTGTACTCTTAGTGTCTAACCACACAATTATGCCTGCACACATTACACTGCGTGGTTACACTAACAGACAATCTCACACGCAAAACCTAGATGAATACATAAACACACTTTTGCACTGACTGAATACTCATTCGCTTACACGCACATACCTGCCGCACACACACACACACACACACATGACTACTTCCTGAACACATTTGCTCTCTGACGGACATATACACATCTTCAACGCAAATACATACACATTCACACATATACAGCTTTACTCGCACACATACAACCATACATACACATACATACAGCTATACTTACACATACATACAGCTATACTCTCACACACACGCACGCTTACAGCCACACACACACACATACACGTATACAATTCACGCAATATATTACTCATACTTTCACCCTCACAAACTCGCAGACACACACATATAAGTATGCAGAGAAACATACACACACATGCACACACAAATACACCCCCCCCCCACACACACACACTATCTCTCTGTCTCCCCCTTTTTGGCACTACCTCTGTCTCTGTTTCTCTCTCTATTTTTCTCTCGCTCTCACACACACAAACACAAACACAAACGCATACATGCAGAGTTGACATCTAAACACAAGCACAAAAGCATACGTGCAGAAACAAAGTCACTTACTATACTTTCATATACGCAATCTCTGTCTCAAAACGGATCCGTTTGTAATGACAGCAACCTGAGAGTAACACAGCTCTTTTACTCTCCTCAATTACATACTTAAATCCATTGTCTCGTCTCATTGTCATTCAAATTGGATAGATATGGCAAAGACAAGAGCCTTTTTACTTGTCAGCATTCTCACCGCATTTTTTGTCGTCTCTACAAGTTCCTATTCACGTAAGTCATTTAGCTTATTGATCTTTGTTGCCCACACTTCTCCTGTTACTGTTGTTTAGCCCAAGGTGTAAACGTGAAAGCGCGTGGTCTAGTACAGTGGTTTTCAAACTGTGGTCCGCGGACCACAGGGGGTCCGCAAGGACAAGACAGGGGGTCCGTGAACAGCAAATACTTTTTATGGGCAATTTTATTTTATATATGGTTTTTAATCGAAATCTTTTAATTGACAATAAACCTATTTGTTAAATACTGTTAAATAAACAAATGTAAAAATATGTTATTTTAAGCAAATATTTATGTATAAATTTCATAGGCGTTTATAAGGTAAAGCCTGAAATATAAAGGGGTCCGCAAGTCAAAAAATTTGAAAACCCCTGGTCTAGTAGATAGGGTGTTTCATTCACGAACGCAAGGTCATAGTTTCGCTTTTCGGACCGGGCACTGCGTTGTGTTCCTGTCGTTCTTGAGTAAAACGCTTCATTTCACGTTGCTCCACTCCACTCAACTGTCAGTGAGTAACTCTTGTGAGTGACAGGCGGCCCGTACAGGAGCAGTGTTGCACCACATTATCCAATGAGTACTTTTTTTTTCTAGGACAGTAGCGTATAGTTTGAAGGTGATTTAACTGCTATTTTTAGTCAGTCAGGTGATCCTTGTTTAGATTGCCATTGCCTCAGATACCATTTACTAAGCTGATCCATGATCACAGACAATTCAGCCGTGACTGTCATGTCTATTTTTTTTTTTTAATATAAACAATGT
>NC_068994.1:14088364-14090568 GCF_001194135.2 Octopus bimaculoides
TGTCATGTCTATTTTTTTTTTTTTAATATAAACAATGTGTTCTTTGTGTATAAAACAGTACAGTATAATATGAGGGTGGTTCCGGCTGCTACTTCGCATAGGCTGTATGACAACAAAGAGGTCCCGGCTTTGTTGTTATTGTTGTTGTTGTTGTTCAAACGTTTTGCATCTTCAATCATTCAAATTTTCAATGTCTTGATTTCTCGACCATTTAAAATTCGACCTCACTAATCCAACAAACGTGCGAACAAAAGCATTCCACCCGTGACAACAAAGACTGTATAATAAAGACTGGCCTTACTCCAACTGGACCATAATAGTAGTAGTAGTAGTAGTAGTAGTAGTAGTAGTAGTAGTAGTAGTAGTAGTAGTAATTATAATAATAAGTCAAGCAAATGGAAATCCCCGGGAAAGATAAAATTCCTAACTTCTGGTTGAATACCTTGCCAGAGAGCCATGTACTGCTAACAAAACTTTACAACAATGCTTTGCAACAACCTAGTATGATTCCCTTTTGGTTCGTTAATGGTGTAACTTTCCTACTTCCAAAAAAAATGAAGAAACAAATGAACCAAAAAAATTATAGACCCATAACCTACTTAGCAACAATGTATAAGATGCTAACATCTGTCTTGACTGAATATACCTACAGCTTTTTTTAATAGAAAATGGCATATTCCCTAATGAGCAAAAATGATGTAAATGTGGGTCCTATGGTTGTAAAGATCAGCTACTCATCAATAAGATGATCTTGGAAGATTGTCTCAAACGACACAAAAAACTTGTCGATAACCTCGATAGAGTAGAAAGTTTTTGATAGCCTACCACATAGCTGAATTAAGAAATGTCTGCAGATGTATAAAATAGCCCCTACTCAGCGAACTTCTTGTTTGAACAGTGACAATGAATCTCTCAATGCTGGAGATGTATTTCATGTGGCATTTTCCAGGGTGACTCTCTATCACCACTCCTTTTTTGTCTGGCCTTAATACCTCTGTCGAAATTGCTCCATGATGAATAATACGGCTGTAAAATGTTTGATAAAAATATAAATCATCTCATTTACATGGATGATTTAAAGCTCTTTGCAAAAAGTTACCAACAGCTACAGGGCTTAATAGCGATTGTTAAATAATACAGTGATGACATCAGGATGCAATTTGGCCTCGATAAATGTGCAAAAGCTACCTTTATCAAAGGAAAAATGACAGAAACATCCAGTGTTTATCTTGATCAGCAAAATGTCATAAAGGAGTTAGAACCAGCGGAGAGCTACAAATACCTAGGGGTATTTGAGGGGGACGGAATCAAACATTCGATAATGAGGGAAAGGATCAGAAGAGAATGTTATAGCAGGGTAAGGGCAATACTCAAGACAGTGCTGAATGCAAGAAACAGGATCGAAGCGATTAATACTTTAGTCAAACCAGTCGTGACTTACAGTTTCAATATCGTTAACTGGTCAATTACTGAAATATGTAATCTTGACAAAAAAATACGAAAATTGTTGACAATGCATAAAATGCATTACCCTAAGGCAGATATAGAACGACTTTATCTGCCAAGAAAAGAGGGTGGCCGTGGACTTTTACAACTGGAATTAACGATGAGGATCGCCACAATTAACCTAGACACCTACCTGAAAAAAATCCTAACTTCTGAGAACGAAAAGACGGACGAAATACCGTTAAGCATTTTGCCAGACGTACTTTGTGGTAGGGGAACGAAAGTATATGCCCCAGCCTATTAGCGTGTATTATGTATTTAGCATGCCTAACGTTCTGGCTGGCAAGCTCTTTTCCTTGCACTCACATTATTAACGTTAAATAAGGTATGAAGTTGCTCATGTATAATCACGGATCACTACTGACTGACAAAATATTTAGGACAAACATCGGTAATGATCAGTTAAAGCGCTGCTGGAATTTTCGTTAACAACGGAGTGGTTGGTGGCTGGTATCTCTACTCGTTATCGCACTGTCTGATTCGTTTATTCATTTATTAGCTCATTTATTTATCTGGTTACTCTTTTACTTGTTTCAGTCATTTGACCGCGGCCATGCTGGAGTACCGCCTTTAGTCGAAACAAATCGACCCCCAGGACTTATTCTTTTGTAAGCCTAGTACCTATTCTATCGGTCTCTTTTGCCGAAACATACATACATACATACATATGTATGTATGTATGTATGTATATGTGTGTG
>NC_068994.1:14090852-14093791 GCF_001194135.2 Octopus bimaculoides
GGGGCGATTTGCTCGACTAAACGCGGTGCTCCGGCATGGCCGCAGTCAAATGACTGAAACAAGTAAAAAGAGAGTAAAGAGAGTATATATATATATATACATATATTTATACGACGGGCTTCTTTCAGTTTCCATCTACCAAATCTATTCACAAGGTTTTGGTCGGCCCGAGGCTATAGTAGAAGACACTTGCCCAAGGTGCCACTTATTTATTTATTTATTTATTTATTTATTTATTTGTATGGAATCTCTTTTATCCCTTTTACTTGGTTCAGTTATTGGACTGCGGCCATGCTGGAGAACTGCCTCGAAAGGTTTAGTCGAGCAAATCTACCCAAATACTTATTATTATTATTATTATCATTATCAACAGTATCAACAGAGCATGGGGAGAGGGCTCCACAAGTGATCGCACAGAACCAAAGTGGTTTCAGAAATTCCGTAGTGGAGATGAGAGCCTTGAAGATGAAGAAGGTAGAGGACGGTCATGCAGTCATGACAACGAACAATTGAAAGCAATTGTTGAAGAAAACCCACGTCAAAGTGTCAGAGAAATGTCTCAGGCACTTGATGTCGGTATTGCAACGGTCTCACACAATCTGCAGAAGATTGTTAAGGTGAAAAAAGCTCGATAAATGGGTACTGCATGAGCTCCATGAAAATCATAAGTATTCGGCGGTTTGAAGTGTGCTCGATGTCCTTTCTGAGAAACACCAATGATCCATTTCTTGACTGACTATTCAGTCAAGAAATGGATCATTGGTGTTTCTCAGGAACTTGTGACAAGAAGTGAATCTTTTATGATAACAGTAAATGATCATGATGAGTCCCTCAAACATTTCCCGAAGCCAAAGTTAGTTGCATCAGCAAAAGATTATGGTGACCGTCTGGTGGTCTGCAATTGGTGTTGTCCATTACAGCTTTCTGGAAACCAATCAGAGCATTACGACAGAGGTTTACTGCAAACAACTCGCTGAAATGCATGCTAACTTGCAAAAAATGAGACCTGCATTGGTGAATCGGTGTGGCCGAATTCTTCTCCACGATAATACAAAGAATGGCGCTGCAGAAACTCATAGACTTGGGATACGAGGCTTTATCACATCATCCATATTCTCCTGATAATTCACCCACTGACTTCCTGAGGCAAAATCAGCTTTCAAAGATTTCTTAGCATCAAAGCCAATAAGTTTTTATCAACGAGGCATAAATAATCTCGTTAATCGATGGCAGAGATGCCTAGATGTTCACAGCTCATACTTTGACTAATCAAAACATTTCTATTGTTAATTTTTCCAGAATAAAATTGTTTCTGAAATCGGACATTATTTACTAGTAAACAATTGCCCAAGGTAACGTGCAGTGGAACTGAACCCTAGACCTCAAACCAAACAGCCACGCCAAGGCCTGTGGCAAAAGTAAAAACTGAATGGACCTCCGTCACCTTCGACGATTAAGTATTCATTTGTTAGATCAACTGAATCACATGCTCATTTAATTGTTGGCACTCCGTCGCTTACGATGTCGTGGGTTCCAGTCGATCCGATCAACGGAACAGCCTGCTCGTGAAATTAACGTGCAAGTGGTTGAGCACTCCACAGACACGTGTACCCTTAACGTAGGTCTCGGGGATATTCAGCGTGACACAGTGTGACAAGGCTGACCCTTTGAATTACAGGCACAACAGAAACAGGAAGTAAGAGTGAGAGAAAGTTGTGGTGGAAGAGTACAGCAGGGTTCGCCACCATCCCCTGCCGGGGACTCGTGGAGCTCATTGAATTAACACGTAAATAAATAGCTGCTTACTCCAATGAAGGTAAGTGGCCTAGTGATCAAGGTATTGTATTCACGATCGCAAGATCGTGGTTTCGGTTCCAGGAGCAGGCGAAGAGAAAATACTTAATTTTACGTTGTTACAGGCAACTCATGTGTAAATGAATATCTCTCTGATGGACTGGCTGTTCTATCTTGGCTGTTCTATGAGTCGCGAGTGAGGGTGGCCTAGAAGATATTTGCGTCTACTTGGGAATACAGAAACAATTAGAAAAAGCATGTTCGTGCCACACACGATCGCAAGTGATGGTTTGATGCACAGCGCTGAGTCAGCATCCATAACTGGCTATCGAAAGGTAGATTATCTTAATACAATCTTTGATTGAAATAGTATATTAATTTTATCTGATTGAAATTTAGTGGCTGTTTCTGAAAGATCGGGCGGCCACGTGTAAACTCCCGTTTCGTTTGACCCTTTATTTTAAGTCTTTCGTGTCCTCTTGTTAAATTAAAATCACGTTTTCAATGCTTTTTGCCATTTCGTAAAATAAAAGAATGTATTTGTTGTTATAGTAACCCACACAGACCGTGATAATCTTAATGATCAAATAACATTGGAGAATCAAGCTAGTTTGTTTTACCAGGCATATGTAAGTATCACCTTTTTGCATGTTGAAAATGATTCGCCAAATTTCTATTTCCTATGAAATATGCTTGTACATACATGCATACATACATACATACATACATACATACATACATACATACATACATGTATAGCTTTTAATTTTGTTTTTATGTTCAATTATAATAAAAATAATTTTACATTAATCTGATGGGTCACTCTATACTTTTGTACATTACAAATTTATTATTCTTATACAAGAATGTTGTTGACAGTGATTTCGAAGTTTCGGCCAGTTAAATCATATATATATATATATATATATATATGGATTTTTTATGTATTCTTCTTCCTACTTGGATTTTAAATGTTGCCACAATTATAATATGTCTATTCTACTGTAATTTTCTACATTTTTGTGCAGCTGAAGATTGCTCTACATATTGCATTTAATGTAATGCTCGCATTACTTAAATAAATGAAACGTGCGTACTGCAGTCATCTTTAAAATCCGTGTTGCTTATATATATATATATATATA
>NC_068994.1:14094684-14095434 GCF_001194135.2 Octopus bimaculoides
CATCACCGACTCCTTCACCTGCACTTCCACTAACATTATCTATTGTATCTCCTGCTCTCTCTGCCATTCTCTGTACTTGGGACAAACGGAGCGCCGCCTGGCCGACCGATTCGCGGAACACCTCCGAGATATCAACGTCGGCAATGACACCCCGGTGTCACGCCACTTCCGTTCTGCCGGCCACTCCTTGCGGCAACACCTGTCTGTGTTTGGATTGTCCATGCACAGGGGCCATCCGGACTCCCGTTTGCGCCGTGAACAGGGATTAATCTTCTTTCTTCGCTCCTTTGCGCCACATGGGCTCCCCTCTCTTCTCTCTTACTCTCTCTCTCTCTTCTCTCTTACTCTCTCTCTCTTCTCTCTTACTCTCTCTCGCTCACTCTTACTCTCTTACTCTCTCACTCTTACTCTCTTACTCTCTCTCACTCTCTTCTCTCTTACTCTCTCTCTCTCTTCTCTCTTACTCTCTCTCTCTCACTCTTACTCTCTTACTTACACTCTTACTCTCTTACTTACTTACTCTCTCTCACTCTCTTCTCTCTTACTCTCTCTCTCTCACTCTCTTCTCTCTTTCTCTCTCTCTCACTTTCACTCTCTCTCACTCTCACTCTCTTCTCTCTCACTCTCTTTCTCCCTCCTCCCATACCCACCTTCCCCCCTCTTATATCCACCTTCCCCTTCCCCCTTCATCGTCAACCCTCCCTCCTAAGCTCATCCCACCCCACCCCAACACACTCTTACTCTACTTTC
>NC_068994.1:14095877-14097488 GCF_001194135.2 Octopus bimaculoides
CTCTCTCTCACTCTCTTCTCTCTTTCTCTCTCTCTCACACACACACACACAGCTCCTTGTCTTCGATCACCGTTCTTTCTCCCCCTTTGTTATCTCCCCCTTTTCTTAGCTCTCCTGTGTAAACTTTCTAACTTCGGGTCAACAGAAGCCATGACAGTAGTCATGATAGACCGTTGACCAACACCATTCAATTTTTTTTCTCCGTGTTTTTCTCTTTGTTTTCTCCGTAATCTTTCAGTTGAAGAGCGTAGCTCGAAACGTTAAAGACTTTCCATATTCCCGAGCATTATACTAATACATCCTTTTGTTGTTTACACCACCTGTCCTCGTCTGTTGTTGTTTTTTTTCGTACATTCTCCCATATATATATGTATGTATGTATGTATGTATGTATGTATGTACGTATGTATGTATGTATGTGTGTGTGTGTGTGTGTGTGTGTATGCATACATTACTTTGGTTTTCCCACTTTACTTTACGCTGATGATACTGATTTGTTGGCACACACTCAGAGGGGGACACGCAACGTATAATGGACAGACTTTTCACTGCATGTGTACATTTCGAATTCACAATTAGTCTTGGGGAAAGCCAAAGTAATGTTTACTCCTGTGCCAGGACAAACGTATTCTGAATCAAACAGTTTTGTGAATAGAACAGGGTTAGAAGCCATTGACACTTTTGTTTACCTTGGAAGTGCACTGTCAAGAGATGGTGGTCTTGATGCAGAGATATGCTATCGAATAGGGAAGAGAAATACTGCATTTGGAATGCTCGAAAAGCGAGCATGGGTAGATAGAGGTATTTTCTTGCAGACAAAAAATCAGTGTCTATAAAACGTGTGTATTGACTGCATTTCTTTATTCAAGTGAGACGTGGACCACTTAGAAGCATCATATGAAAATGATGGAGATATTTCATGAAAAGTGCCTCAGACGTAGCTTGGGAATCAAGTGGGAATGTTTCATCCCAGATACAGAGGTTTTGCGCATGGCACGTTGTAGCTCAGTTGAACAACATGTCATCTTGGCTCAAATGAGATGGGCTGGACATGTTATTAGAATGAAAGATGAGCGATTGTCAAAGCGTCTTTTTCTTATAGTGAGCTCACGTCTGGTAAGTGACCACAACATAAGCCGCGGAAAAAGTATAAAGACTGTGGGAAGGAAAGCCTGAAGAAACTAGAATTGAACAAAAGTGATTGGGAAACTGATGTTCTGAATCGGATAGGTGGAGTGATGCTGTTAGGATTATTTGCAACGTCTGGGTGGAAAAGATGATTCAGCACTCTGAGCTTAAAATAGCCTATCGCAAAGGAACAATTGTAACTGAAATCAGCAGTGAATATTGGATATATATTATGTGTGATCGTGTATCTATCTATCTATCTATCTATCTATCTATCTATCTATCTATCTATATATATATATATATATGTAGTGGAAATTTACAGATAAACAAAAGACGAAGACAAGTGCATAAACAACAAACAGGTGTAGTAGTTTAACGCTCGGGAAGGTGAGAAAGTCTTTTACGTTTCAAGCCTACACTCTTCAACAGAAAGGAAAACGAGGAAATAAACAGAGAATAACAAAACTTTGGCGTTATATA
>NC_068994.1:14097822-14101720 GCF_001194135.2 Octopus bimaculoides
AGAGAGAGAGAGAGAGAGAGAGAGAGAGAGAGAGAAAGAGAGAGAGAGAGGGAGAGAGAGAGTGGGAGAGAGAGAGAGAGCAAAAATTATAAATAACACAAAGATGAGGTAAAAAGAAAACAGAATGTATTAGGTCTGAGTGCAGGAAAAACAGAAAAAAAACTAAATTTTAAGTTTCAAGCAAACGCTTTTCTGCAGAAAGAATAACAAGGAGAGGAAAAAAGCGGGGAGAAAAAGAACAAACATGTCTCAATTAGGCATTATGAGTATGCATGTATGTATGTATGTATGTATTTATAAATATATACTTTCAGGGCCATTTTTTCGAAAGCAGCAAAATTGCACTCCGCGGTTTCGGCAATTTTTTTATGGCAATGTCTCTTGAAGAGAAGGAGCATGCGGACAAACTGATGACTTACATGAACAAGCGATTGACTACACCGGAAGTGAGGAATATCCAGGCAAGTTAAATTACCCCACTGAATTTTTATATGAAAGCTGGAAGGCTAGAATAACAATGGACTTAGGTTCAAGTTACACTTGTAGTTCAATTTTTGCTGAGGTCAGTTCTGCCTTTTACCCTTCTAGAGTCAATAAAATAAAAGAAAATTGTGGTTGTACCAACTTTACGATAAAGCAAATTAATGGAGAATCTTGCCTCTCACAATATAGAAACATTTCACATGGCATCAGCAGAGAAACTGGAAAAATCGTTGCTCCTAAAGATGGTGAAGGAAGTGTGCTGGAACAGCCACTCAGACTCACGAGGCTTCCACTTGCGGACAGCAGCCTCCGCCTCGATAGCGGTGAGCAGGGATATGGTCCGGGGGCTAAGAACACCGGAAGCCTCAACTGCTACAGGCTTGACCATGCCGGAGCGATAGTTTTAACTAAACCCTTCGCCACAGAAAATACTGGTCTGGTGTTTTTTAATATAAGAAATTATAAGTTATCCTATTCACATCGCAATATTTAGAGGCAATGGTATCATTTATCGTTTATCTTTTACTTTTTACCTGCAGGAGCATCGCCTTGAAGAATTTTTTAGTCAAATGAACCGACCTCGGTACTTTTTTTTTAAAAGACTGGAACTTATTCTATCGGCCTCTTTTGGTCGAGCTGCAAAGTTACAATGACGTAAACAGGCCAACACCAGTTGTCAAGCGGTGGTTGGGAACAAACACAAACACATACACACGATGGGCTTCTTTCAGTTTCCATTCACAAGGCTTTGGTCGGTCCAAAGCTATAGCTGAAGAGACTCACCCAAGGTGGCACGTAGTGAGACTGAACCCGGAACCATGTGGTTCCCATCGACTATCTGACGTGATACGCACGGACCCGGGTTTCTGGGTATTTACCCTTCGTCAGCGTACGACAATCACCGATCTTCGATGCGAAGGGCTCCCAATGCAAATACATATATCTTTTTTGCAGTGACGAAATTTCATTGATCTCAAAAAAGTGTAAACAAGCAATAATAAAAGACAATCGTTAATTGTTAATTGTTTTAATACTCGTGGTTCATGTTAACGCAATTATGTTTATGTACACGATTATGCTAACGAATTTATGTTAACCCGATTCTGTTTATGTACAGAATTATGTTTATGCTCTTATCTTAACGCAGCTATACTTATGCACTTATGTTAACAGTCGTTTATGTACTAAAGTTATTTTGTCTTCTTGATTATGCTTATGTTAGTGTGTCTATGTGTGGCACACTTATGTTAATGTGACTGTTTATGTACTTACGTTAAAGTAATCATGTTTAATGAACTTATGTTAACTTAATTGTCTATACGCACTAATGTTAGCATGATGCACATAACACATTAAACGTAATTTTATTTAGGTTTAAAATCATAATGGTATTATTTATGGCTACTTTAATGTGGCTGTTCTCTAAGAGATGACGATACTGTCATTTAACCCTAGGAAGACAACTCCTCCTGCTGGTTTATTTAGTGCGCTTCTTGCACTTTATATTTATTGCAAGCGGTCGATAACTCCTGCCGCCTTAGCCCTGAGACCACCAGCCCACGTAGTTTCGATCTGTATTGGATCTCCTCGGTGGTGAGTACTTACCATCGAGGAGGCCCAATACAGAGCGCGGTTAAGCTGCATGGCCGCAGTTCAACATCAGTAACACTTCTCTTTCCTTCTTTAAATATTGTACCCTAAACATTACTGATTTTGTTACTAGGAAACTAGTCCGTTAGAAGATTTCTGTTCGAGAGATTATGCTTATACACTAATGCTAATGTAGCTGAGTTTAATACCTATGTTAAAATGACCCAGCTTAACATTTACATTAACGTGATTATACTTATGTTAAAATGATTATGTTTGTCATACTCTGATGTTAACGCAATTATGCTTTTTTCCCTCTCTCAACAGGTTGATGCCATTTGTAATCATCTCACCTACAAATGTGTAAGCAGCATTCCAGTTTCCCTCAAATTCGTAAAACCCAAAAGACAGTGAATTAACAAAAGCGTTAGAGCGTCAAGTGGAGTGCCTTGCGGTATTCGTTTCGGCTCTCTATATTCTCTGCATTCTTATCTAGCTGAGATCAACTTTGAGGCCAATTTCTTCCGAAATTAATAAACAAAAATACCAGTCCATAATAGGGTCGATTATTCTCTCTTACTTCCTTTCTATGTCCGCCATTCTTCCTCTCTCCTCTTCATCCTATTTCACTCTCTCTAAATGTTACAAAATATCATGAAAAAATATAAGGCAAAAAAATTGGATTTAAGTATAATTAACTTTTTGTTTTAAAAACAAACTATATTTTAATTTAATTTGAATGCTAGAAGAGCTCAGTTCGAGGAATCTCATGGTATCACTCGCATGCAATGAAGTTTTAAAAGGAAAAAGTTATGAGTGTTTGTTTCTCAAATTTGAGGATGTTAATATAGTTCTATACTTTTTTATAAATATAGTTCTATAAGGGGACACCGCGTCATTGAAGTAAGGAAAAAATTATCAACGACACCGCTAACTGATACATTTGACACATTATTAATGAACATAATAGCATAGCCTGCAAAAAAAAAAAAATACACGGATTATATGGAAAAATGCAAGCAAGAGAAATAATATTCTTAAGATTATAAACCTGGAAAATTTACCAGATGTAATAAGTCTTGAACTTTTCCCACTGTAATAACTTGTCCTGTAATTTTCTAGGTTAGTAATCTTAAGAATATTATTTCTCTTGCTCGCATTTTCCTATGTAATATACATATATATATATATATATATATATATATATATATATATATATATATATATATATAATAGAAAGAATATGTATGCATGTATACCCACATATATGTACATACTTACATCTACATGTGTATATAGATGCATATCAGGGTACAGGACGTTAGAAAAATGAACTACAGACAACGGAACGAACACATAGGAAAACAGATAGCCACTTAGAATTATTCCTTCGTCAGCTGCCTCTATTCTAACTAGACGTTTCGTGGCACTCCTTCGGTTACGACGTCGAGGGCTCCAGTTGATCCTACCAACGAAACAATCTGCTCGTAAAATTAACGTACAAGTGGCTGAGCATTCCACAGACACATGTACCCTTAACGTAGTTCTCGGGGAGATTCAGCGTGACACAGAATATGACAAGGCTGGCCCTTTGAAATACAGGTACAACAGAAACAGAAGAAAGAGTACCTAGGCGAAAGAGTACAATAGGGTTCGCCACCAATCTCTGCTGGAACCTTGTGGAGCTTAAGGTGTTTTCACTCAATAAACACGACGCCGGTCTGGGAATCGAAGCCGCGATCCTACGATTGCGAGTCCGCTGCCCTAACCACTGGGCCATTGCGCCTCCGCACACACACACACATACACACACACACACACACAC
>NC_068994.1:14101861-14102932 GCF_001194135.2 Octopus bimaculoides
ATATATATATATATATATATATATATACATGTGTATGTGTGTGTGTGTGTGTCTGTATGCACGCATGCATGTGTGTATATATGCGTGTGTCTTTGCCCATTCTCCAGCATTTGTTAACCAGTTTTGGTTTACGTCTCCGTAACCTACCAGATTGGCAAAAGATATATCTTTTATCGCTTACTTGTATCAGCCACTGGACTGCGTGTCTGTCAGTCTGTCTGCATGTATGTATGTATGTATGTATGTATGTATGTATGTAGGGCATATTTTTTGTCCTATGTATCAGCCTCTTTTTTTTTTTATCAATTTCCAGCTCTGTGCTATTGTGATGCCAGCAACAATTTCTGGATGTTCTGGGGTGAGTCAAACTTTTTATTAATACTAAACTGTAGCTTTCCTGGGGGCATATAACAAAGCGTTAGCTGTTACAAACAGTGGGCTAAGGTAACACTCTTCATTTACATTTCTAGAACTCTGCTGAGGATTCGGGTAGTTCAAAGCAATACTGTTTTCTGTAGATGGTCTATATTCACATTACTCCTATCTTATTATTCCATTTAATTTTTATATGACCTAAAGACCGAACAACAATAAGTATAACACTTACCACTTCAAGTCTTCATATATGATCAGCTCCTCTTCTCTTCCCGATACTATCATCATCAGGCCATGCAACATCTGTGATTCAGTAGTTTTTATCTTTTACATTCACGAACACTATATCCAGCTTTCAATGTTCAATTTCATGATCACTTTGGTTTGTTCTACTTTTTCAGGTAAAGATCCACGCAGAAGATGTCCCCTTGCTTGCTATGGAAGATGCTGTCGGCCTAGAAAAAGCGGTCTATAATTCCCTTAGAAGTATTGTTGATATCAGTATGGACCCACAGGTGAACTATATGAACTGTATATGTATATTACGCGCGCGCGCGCGCATGCACACACACATACACCACTACCACCAGAATATCACTTTTTGTTAAATATTGTACCCTAAACATATCTCTTTCTCTTTGCCTTCCCTTCCTCACCCCAGAGAACATCAGTAACACTTCTCTTTCCTTCTTTAAA
>NC_068994.1:14102942-14103367 GCF_001194135.2 Octopus bimaculoides
TTGTACCCTAAACATATCTCTTTCTCTTTGCCTTCCCTTCCTCACCCCAGAGAACATCAGTAACACTTCTCTTTCCTTCTTTAAATATTGTATCCTAAACATATCTCTTTCTCTTTGCCTTTCCCTCCTTACCCTACAGGACATCGTTTCCCTCTTTTCTCTCACCGTCTTTTTCTCTCGCTCTTTGTCTCCTCTCCCTTCAACTAACCACATGATGCATTTGGCCTCAGTGTTATTATACTCCTCTCTTTTTTCTTCTCTACTCACATTCCTCTCACTCTCACTTTTACTCCACCTCTCACTCAATCCACTGCCACCTCCCTAGCTTAGGCATAACGGGTGAACGGACAAGCAGATTTTTGTACTACACATATAAACACACACACACACATGCGCGCGTGCACACACACATGTATATATATATA
>NC_068994.1:14103934-14106183 GCF_001194135.2 Octopus bimaculoides
AAAGAAGAGTGTAAAAATACATTACGAAGGATATATCGTAAACAATTCAAAATTATTTACAAGTATATCATTGGCCAGAACATGCAATCAAAGAAATTTTTCATAAAAGAAATGTGTATAACTGAATAAATCACAATTATAACGGAGATGAAAAATGGATGAAAAATGGATTGTGTACGAAAACGTAGTGCGAAAAAGATCCTGGAGTTTGCGTAAGGATCCCCCAAAACAGCATACCAAAAAAGCTATGCTTTGTGTTTGGTGGGATCATAAAGGCATTATTTAATATAAGCTTCTTCCACAAAAGCAAACCATTAATTCTGATGTGTACTGAGATTGCCAACAGGAAAGGAGTAGTGTTCCAACGAGACAATGCCCGACCACACGTGTCTTTGGCTACGCGAACAAAGTTACATGAACTTGGCTGGGGTCTCTTATCCCATTCACCATATTCTCCTGAAACTGCATCATCCGACTACCACTTGTTTTTATCACAACAGAACTCATTGCAAGGAAAAACATTTAACCATTTAGATGGAGTCAAAACCAATCAAATTTTATGCTGGTGGAATAATTAAATTGGGCAAAAGTCATTAATAATAATGGAAATTATTTCATTGAATAATATTTATTGAAAGGTCAATTATTTATATCCCTTTTTGCATATTAAAATACGCCCGGAACTTCCCGGACAACCTAATACTATACGATTTTTCTTTTTTACAATGTTTTCTCTTTTTTTATTTTGTTTCAGTTGCAACATTTCCTTGAACACGAATATTTGGATGAACAAGTGGAATCCATCAAGCAGCTGTCAGACTACGTTACCCAACTTTCAAGGTTCAATCAATCCTACGTTGGACATTATATGATGGATAATCGTTTCTTGAGTGAGAGTAGTTCAAACATTCACGGCAAACATTAAATTAATTAGCCTAATTTTATATTTTAATACTTCGTTGTTCTGAAATGATAAATAAAGGCAACGAATATTCTCTTTAACGAAAGCGAGTGCGATAGTATTCACCTCTTTCCCCCCTAAACGCTTTCACCATTATCCAATCAGTATGCAATAGAGATGAAATCTTTTATGTTGTTTTTGATTATTTTATAGTATAATGTTGTGACATCGTATTATATTCATTATATTTTAGCCTATATCTTATTCTATATAACAAAATATATTATTCTAAATTCATTATGTTATAATCATTTCGAAGGCGATGAGCGGGCAAAAATCGCTAGCACGTCGAACAAAATACATATCGGTATTTCTTCCGGCACCTTATGTTCTGAGTTCAAATTCCGTCGAGGTCGACATTGATTTCATCCTTTTGCGGGGGAGGGGCGATAAAATAAGTTTCATGTTGAGTATTGGAGGTAAATGCAATCAACTTCCTCTTCCCTCAAAATTGCTGGTCTTGGGCCAAAATTAGAAAGAATTATAACAGTTTCGGAATTTTTAAAAACCGAAATCAACTTTTTATGAATATAATGCTTATCTAACGGCTTAATCCCACTCCAGAAAAAGTATAATGCCATCAAAATACAAAAGCTTATCTAAAAGATTATAAACTCCTTTCCAACACACACACACATTTAGCATCACCTTTAGTTCCCACTTAGATGATGGTTGATTTCCAATCAGCATTAGGCGTCTTATTCCTGGGAGTGATGTTCGTCTTCATGTTTTTGAAGATGACCCGATTAGCAGCTTCACTCTTTGTTGATCTCCAGGGGACTTATCAAGCTAAACGTGCCATAAAATCCACGGTCACAATGAGGGCATGTAATAGCAGAATCGGGACCAGCAGGACTCCTACTTTTTAGGCAACCCTCCTCTCTTCTGTTTCTCTGAGCATTTCTGATTCTGAGTGCTGTGTTCCAGAGGACGCAGCACATCGTCACAGTGAGCAATCTTGTTCAAGTAACCAGTTCTAAGTTACGCTTTCTCAAGGTTTCGAGTGTCCTAATCCCGGAAGCATAAATGTCAAAACGTCCGAGATGTGTTAATGTTTGCTTTTATCTTTTATTTGTTTCAGTCATTTGACTGTGGTCATGATGTGGCACCACCTTGAAGAATTTCAGTCGAATGAATCGACCCCAATTCTTATTTTTTTAAATACTGGTACTTATTCTATCGGTGTCTTTTCCCAAACCGCTCAGTTACGGGGATGTAAATACCTCAACATCGGTTATCAAGCGATGTGTTAGCTTTTCGACCATCGGTTAGCAAGCGATGTTGGGGG
>NC_068994.1:14106230-14109050 GCF_001194135.2 Octopus bimaculoides
CACACACACACACACACACACACACACACACACACGCACAAGCACTCACGCGACTGACTTTTTTAAGTTTTTATTTATCAAATCCACTCACAAGGCGTAGGTCGGCCCGATGCTTCAGCAGAAGATTCTTCCCTGAGGTGCCACATAGTGGGACTGAACCCAGAACCATGTGATTGGGAAGGAAGCTATTTATCACACAGCCACGCCTGCGCCTATAAACAAACACCGCTAAGCATTTTGTCCGATGCTATACAATTCTTTAAAGATGAACGGTCCAGCAATATTCACTTCTAACATATATTTCGATGTGTTAGCTTTTCGAGCATCGTATGAGTATAGTTTAAACAAATGAATAAGACACCTGAAGATCATCTGCAATCAAACCGAACGAAGTGTAGTGTAGATGTATGTAAATATGAAAAAAATGGAAATCTTAAATCTAATGGAAGCAGGTTGTTAACCTTAGTTTAGAAGTAAAAATACCTACTTCGAATTGAACCTTTGACAATGTACTTAGCCATGAAATAAGATGCTTGAATCCGATTGGAGATCAAGCCAATGGAAAGGTAGTGTAGTTATGTAAATATTGAAATCACGTAGACAAAAGCCTTAGAAATAAGGGTTCCTGCTTCGAAATGCGTCTAGGATATGTATTCATGCAAGAAAAAGACACCTGAAGCTTACTAGAGATCAGAAAGATGGAAGAGTTGAGTGGGCGTAAATATCTTAAGATTGAAGTGTAGTGTAATAGTTTGTAGCATTATAATCCATTTATCATAAAAGTTATTTTAATAACTTTTTATTTCGCTTTTGTATTTGGTTTGCAAGATTCTTGATGTGAACTCGTGTGTTGAAGCAGATTTGTTTTTGTAACTTGAGAGATCATTATGCCAATAATAAACACACGCGCTAATTATATTTCACTTCTTTATCGTTCGTCAATTGGTTAGATATTTAACCAACAAGGAAATGGATTGTTTGAATAATTATTATTCGGCTAAGCAATTAACCAGTTATGTTTACCAAAATCCTTTCATTGTCACCTGTGATCCCTTCAGTGACATGCTCTGTCTGCTCTAGGTCAGCTTGATTGATTAACTGAATAATTGATCAAACACTACATTGCTTAGTTGGTTAAATAGCTAGCCAATTGACGAATAATAAAGAAGTGAAGTTGAAACCAGTGCGTATGCTTATTGGTATAACGACCCTCCTAAGATATAACTTTACTGTTTCGAAAGTGAGGAATTTTTGCCTAGTTAAAATCAATTGTAATTAATCAACTGAAATCAAAATTTCAGTTGACATTCAACTAATTGTTTAGTTTACTTTTATAATTTTTCTTTGTCTTTTTTATCTTAAGTTTACCGGGATATTTGGAAATGAATTAACATCGCAACAACTCATTTTATATTTCTTGAAAATGCGAAAATTTTCTGCTTATGTAATAATAAAACAGCTTTATATCAAATAAAATTTTACGTCTCTTTTTTTCTTCTCTCTCTCTCTCCCTCTCACTCACTCTACTCCACACACTCTACTATACTCCACTTCATTCATGCCGTTTCACTCAATCCAGTTACTCCGGATGCAGATGGCAATTTTAAGCCAGTTGGAGCTATGAACATCGACAAATGTAGGTAGGCAGACGACACTGCCTTTTTAACTGTCCAGAAAGATGATCAGCTAAATCTTGTATCTACAGTAAAACAACACTTTATTTCATTTTATTTGCCATAAAGGCAGTACACAGAGAGTAGCTACGGGCTGGACAAAGACATTAATGAGATGAGATGAATGGTGATTAATATGGTATTAATGGGAGAAGACAGGAGCCGCCCGCCGAACTCTGCTTCTCTAAATCAATGTTCATTTATAAATTTACACATAAATTTACAATTTGAGGCTATAAACCTCTTACTTTACAGTTTCAATTTCAACTGTCTTTGAAATGAGGCACTTGCCTCTTCTACTTTTCTTTTCTTGGGCCACAAGCCCTTTCAATATGAGGCACTCGTCCTCTTACATTTTACCGCCCGACCAGACTCCGTGCTTCACTTAAGCACCTCGCTGGTTCTTCATCGGGCAACTTTAGCAAAAAGCGGAAAGTGTCTTTACTTACTGACCAAAAACAAAAAACAAAATTAAATTGTTACACAGTATAATCCATTGGTTTGTCTTTTATTATTACGTCATACTGAAAGATCTACACCATTTTGGATATTTTTGGATTTGCGGATTACCAAACGCCAGTAAACTTCCTTTCTTTGATGAACGCTTCACAAATGGAACGGATTGTGTCATACTGTCTAGCCATCAGGTGTGGTGTATTACATGTTAATATGTCTCGGTCTTTAAGTAGATCCCTTTCAATCAAACAATGACTGAATGAATGATTGAACCAATCAATCAGTATGTGTGTGTGTGTGTATGTGTGCGTATGTGTGTGTGTGAGTGTGTGTGTACATGCATGCACACATGCCTAGATATAAGCAGATGATAGTGGGACATATATGTATGACATAAATGTTTATTTATATGTGTTTCTCACTAAACGTTTTGTATCTTTTGATTTTCATTGTTTCGGAATTGTCCTACACTGAGATTCTATTTCTTGAATGGGTTAAACTTGTATAGGGTGTTTATAAAGTTAATGGAGGCTTTGTTTCATATATCATCATCGTCAGCAGTAGCAGCAACAACAGCAGAAGCATTTAACGTCTGCGTTCCATGCTGAGAAGAGTTGACAGGATCCGATGATCCAAATGGATTGCATCATACTCCAGTTTCTACTTTGCTATGTTCTCTACAGCTCGATAC
>NC_068994.1:14109314-14109955 GCF_001194135.2 Octopus bimaculoides
ATGATAGACGTATGAGAGAAGAGAGAAGAAATAGTTCCTCTTGTAGAGTAGGATAAAAAGAGAGATAAAAGCTAACAAAACATAATAAAATGAAGACAAAAGCAAGAGTACGTTTTTTTTGTTGTCTTTTTATTAAAAACTTTTATTGTTGTTCTACAAATTTTACACACCGTCGACAAGCGTTGGGTCTTCCTTGTTGCTTTAGAAAAAAAAACAATGAATTTATTTGGTTTAAATAGTATAGTAAAATCGTTTCCTTTTGATGGTATACATTTCTTTTGCATGCGTTTGCTTAGATCCTTTTGTTTTAGGGGACGAGTAAAGCTGGGATAGAGTTTCTGAGTATATGGTTATGAAGCATAATTGCTGTTTATTGCGGTATGAAAGTGTTAGGAAGATGGGAGACAGGGTCAGGTGTGCGAGATCTAGTGATTAGAATCAAACATCACATCATATTATATACATACATGTATACATACATACATACAAACATATACACATACACGCATGTATATTTCTATGTATGTATATATTTGTTTATGAAGATATACATAATTATAAGCATACGTATGAGCATATTTATAAATATATACACAGATATACATACATACATATATATGTATATAAGTTTTATTATAATA
>NC_068994.1:14111053-14112680 GCF_001194135.2 Octopus bimaculoides
TGTGTGTGTGCAAAGTTTAATATACCTCAATAACTTCCACATCTTTAATCCGACTTCTATAAAATTTTATACACTGCTGCTTCATATCCCAGACCCAAACATAATAGGCTACTTAGATTTTTTTTTTAAACCTCGATACTGAGGCCTCTAGAGCAATGAGAAGCCAACAATAGATGATTCCTATTCATTTGCATTAACCAGTTGTTTTTATAATCTCTAGGGTCTTCCATACTTTTTAAATCCTTTTATAAAAGTGAAAGGATTTGTCTTTATTTATTTCCACCGTCCACCAGCGACGATTATCAATTTGACTAGGAACACTGAACGCATACATTTCCACAATTCTCAACCGATTTTCACCAAACTTTACACACACATTACTTATGTCCCAACGATGGTCATGCACTAAACATTTGCCCAGAGCTTCCGTGTAAGTGGACCTAAATGGACATAGTCTTTTTTTGTATGTAGGGTCTTCCATATTTTTTAAATCTTTTTATAAAAAAGCTGAGAAAGAAATGAGTTAGCTTACTCTATATTAACATTCAATGATAAAATATTTTAACTGTGTTCCGTCACATAAATATGTTTTTCGCTTCGTTGATGCTCAATGATTTCTGACTAATTTTTTTGGTACTCACTAACTGTTCAAACATAGCAATATCTACCAACAATAACAGTAAATATTTCAAACTAATTTCAAGTAGGTTCAGAAACACTCTTTTGTTATGTGATCACTAACTGATAATTGCTTCTAATTAATGTACAAATCTAGAAGTTTCGAAAGAAGGAGATAATCGATGTCACTAACTCTAGCACTTGATTGGTACTTGATTTTATCGATCCCGAAAGGATGAAAGATAAAGCTGACTTCGGCATCTTCTGATCTCAGATTGTCATGAGCCGGAACAAATATCGAAATGTAATTTGTTTGTCGCGCTAACGATTCTGTCAATCCACCGCTCATGATCACTAATTAATAATGATTTCAAAATTTCGGCACAAAGCCAGCAATTTCGAGGGAGGGAGTAAGTCGATTACATTGACCCCCAGTATACAACTGGTACTTATTTTATCGACTCGGAAAGAGATGAAAGGTAAAGTCGGCCTCGGCGGAATTTGAACTCAGAACGTAAAGACGGACGAAACGCTGTTAAGCATTTTGTTCGGCGTGCTCATCACTAATTAATAATAATCCTTTCTACTTAAAGCAAAGGCCTGAAATTTGGAGAGGGGGATAAGTTGATTACATCGACCCCAGTGTTTCACTGGTACGTAATTTATCGACCCTTACTGGATGAAAAGCATAGTTGAGACCTCGGCGGAATTTGAACCCAGAACGTAAGGATGGACGAAATGCCACTAAACATTTTGCCCGGTGGGGTGACGGTTCTAGCAGCTCGTCGCCTTAATCACTAATTAATAATGGCTCTTACATTGTACAGTCTTAAAAGAAAAGAAAATGAAATGCATTTTGTTTACAAAGTAGTTTAACTGAATAGGTTTCCGTGTATCTGAGCGTTTGCACAGGCGTGTAAGAGAGTATCTACGCGTGTGTGGTGGGGTAATGTACATGGATTTTCAAGCGTGCATATGGAATTCTATTGGTTGTCTTAATATCAAACGT
>NC_068994.1:14115323-14116348 GCF_001194135.2 Octopus bimaculoides
TATATATATATATATATATATATATATATATATATCCGTGTATATATTTGTGTGTGTGTCTGTGCGTGTGCACGCGCTCGTATTGTACCTCGCTGTTTGGTCCAATGTTCATTTACTTACCTCCTCATCGGCAGTTTCGTTGACTATGTTAACCAGTTCGTTATAGACCAAGTGTTCCAATTGATACGTCAATATCATCACAAAGAGGGGAAGGTTGTCATTCTTACATTTAATCTATAAAAAAAAAAAGACAGAAAAGATTAGAGGTAGTTAGTTCGATATTTTAACTATCGTAAATAAACATATCTTTATTTTCGGATGGTGTGAATCGCCAAAACAGACTATACATATATTCACACACACACACACACACACACACACACACACACACGCGCGTATATTATAGGTGCGTTCTTAGTTCCGCTTGCTCAACTGGTCGATCGAGAAAACGGTACTATGAACACACCTGCAATGAATATCAAAAACAGTTATAAGCCTATGATACACAAATAAAATATGTAAAGCCAATAATTTGTGCCTTTTCTTTATCTATCTATCTATCTATCTATCTATCTATCTATCTATCTATCTATCTATCTATCTATCCATCTATCTCTCATCAAATTAATATATTTCTCGTACACGTCCTCACGTTTGATTTTTTTTCCTTTTTTTCTCTGTTCTCTAATTGTTTGTTTGAATATATATATATAATTTATATAAGGGCATTACTATATAATAATAATGCCTCACGCTTAGAGGGACTAAATAAGTCAAAACTACCAAAAAATAAGCACATATTTAAATAAATATGTGCTTATTTTTTTGCTTATTTTTTGGTAGTTTTGACTTATTTAGTCCCTCTAAGCGTGAAGCATTATTATTATATAGTAATGCCCTTATATAAATTATATATATTTACGGAAAAAAACGATGTTTTTTTTCCTTATGGGTTTTTTCACGCTGACTACTTGATAAATTCTTATAAAGATTTTATCCTATATTATATATATATATATATATAT
>NC_068994.1:14116805-14118397 GCF_001194135.2 Octopus bimaculoides
ATATATATATATATATATATATATATATAGCCCCAAACCGCAGTGTGTACCACCTTAGTCTGGTATAGCTTTCTTTCCAGTAGTCAAATATACAGTAGTCAAATATACAGTAGTCAAATACTGGATTCCTGTTTGGTTACAGATAAAGAGGTCAAGAGGGGATCTATGTCTACTTGAAATTTCATAGAAACTTAAGACATTTAGCGAAACCACGATACTAGCTAACAGTTCACATTCGCTCGCGAGTGATGGCTGGCTACGTTCTAATTACTGCCATACGTTGAAATTCAATTGCAGGATTAAAAGATTAAGAACTTTATGCAAGAGTCCCAATGAAATTTTTTTTTTAATATTTAGAAAGACGGCCAATCAAAACTCCTTGCAAATTATCAGTAAAGTACTATAGGGAAGATTGAGATACATACGAAAACTTCATTGCTCTATCAGTATGTATTCATGTATATATATTCCCCGCCTCCCGCAAGACTTCATGATAAAGACATTGTATACAACACTGCACGTGGAGAATGGAAACTATTGCATGCAGTTCAAAATACAATCGTAGACGATAATATACCTACAAAGAACACACAAAAAAAACAACACAATTTAAATACTTACTGAGAATTCGTGTTTTCCTGTTAGCACATTGCAAACCTAAACAAAAAGAAATTAACAGCTTTCATGTTAATGCTGCCATGTAGATACATGCAATATTTCAAAGGTAATTCAACAACGCTTTTACGCAAACGTATATGTGCATGTACATATATACATACGTGCATACATGCATGCATGCATGCATATATATATATATATATATATATTTATTTATTTATATAAGGGCGTTACTATACATGAATGCCTCGCGCTAAGAGGGACTCTAAGGCCAAACTACCGTAATAAACACATTTGAAATTACTGAACAGAGATTATGTGACCAAGTAAGAGCAATACAAAAGAATGGATAGCGAGAAGCTATTAAAAGAAGGATATAAAATTTTAGAACCAATTTTACGTTGAAATGTTCTCATAAATATTCAAAACATATAGATATTTCAATAGTAAATAACTTCATTATGATTGCTTACGGTAGTTTGACCTTAGAGTCTCTCTTAGCGTGAGGCATTCATGTATAGTAATGCCCTTATATAAATAAATATATTTTAGGGAATAAATGATGGATTTTTCCCTTATGAATAAATGATGAATTTTTCCCTTATGAATAAATGATGAATTTTTCCCTTTTTCCCTTATGAGGTTTTTTTCACGCTAGCTACTTGATAAATTCTTATAAAAGACTTTATCCTATTATTGAATTATATATTGTTGTTGGCACTCCGCCGCTTACGACGTCGAGGGTTCCAGTTGGTCCGATCAACAGAACAGCCTGCTCGTGAAATTAACATGCAAGTGGCTGAGCACTCCACAGACACAACAGAAACAGGAAGTAAGAGTGAGAGAAAGTTGTGGTGAAAGAGTACAGCAAGGTTCGCCACCATCTCCTGCCGGTCTGGGAATCGAAACCGCGATCCTATGACCGTGAGTCCGCTGCCCTAACCACTGGGTCATTGCGCCTCCACTATATATAT
>NC_068994.1:14120567-14124329 GCF_001194135.2 Octopus bimaculoides
ATACACACATATATGAGCAGGGATAGAGAATTTCACATCTTCATTTGATGATTACTCCATACAGAACCGACGATTGTTTCTATCGTACCAATATATATTAATATAGTGAAAGGTATTAATTGCCAATCAATCCAATATATCTGAAATCTGTGCGAACACTTTTATCAAGCAAACCTATAACAGTCTGAATTTAAAGCGAACTGGTATAATTTATTTCTTTATTGCTCACAGGACGCTAAACATAGAGGGGACAAAGAAGGACAGACAAAGGGCTTAAGTCGATTATATCGACCCCAGTGCGTAACTGGTACTTATTTAAACGACCCCGAAAGGATGAAAGGCAAAATATGTTTACTGTATCATTAATACTTACTTTTTCTGGGGTGATAAGGTTGCAACTATCATCCTGCAATAGAGAAAATAAGATAGTAAGATTGATAAAGAATTTAGTACATGTAAATTCGTAAACTATTAAGTATATGTAACGTTGCATCTGTCCACTGTATCTTGGGTCATCCCGTAAATAATGCGGGTTTTTCAATTGCCTCTTAAAATTCTTAGGTTGCTTGATTGTTATAATGGTCTTATTCATACCAAGTTTGCTGCCGAGGTTCAGGTAGCCACCTTTGCTCTTCATTTCACTATTTCTATTAATTAGAGACATTTTTCCTTGTTGTTCACTTTATTTACACTGCTTTTTCTATTATCAATAAAGATTGTCTTACTATTCATCCTAATGACGCATGCCATAATGTTTTATTTTTATCGTTATGGTGATGGATATCATTATTCATGTTCCAGTTCATATGCATCTTTTATTCTTAATCTCGTCTTCATGCATATGATAATTTTTCTCCTTTTAACCAGTTCCAGTTAAAGCTGAATTGTAGTATTTAACGTTTTGCTTAGATATGTTTTCATTAGCTGAAAATATAGAGATTCTAAAGGAGACGCTTCCAATTATAGAATTTGTAATTGCTTCGGATGGTTAGAATTTCTACTCACATATCTGAAGTTCTCATTTGGTTTGTGATACTGATTAAAAAGGCCCGTGTTACAATCCAAGGTAAAATCTAGAAAATTTACATATATACATGCATTCTCCAGGAAGGTAGATAGTCCTAAGGCCTTAAAAAATTCAAAGTGTTTTTTCTACACCTTTCTCAGTTAACCTTACTTCACATATAAACAGCAAATAAACTGCCATCCGTTTATAATCTCTTCATTAGTTCGGGATATTGCCTATTTAAGTACTGAAATATATGAACGTCTACTAAATCAGTAATTTGTGCTGGACCCCTTTGTGATATGAAAGTTGTTCGGTCTGCCGTCTTTTGTCCATTATTTACACTCAAATTAGTTATAAGCTTCGTACCTGCTAAAATAATATTTACCCCTTTCTAAATAAATTGGAGTTGTTCATCACAAAGATGAGCACCTTATTTAGTAAAATAGGGTTTATGGAAAGATAATAATTAAATATATCAATTTGGATAAACTTAGTATTTTATGTATGTATGTATGTATGAATGCATGTATGTATGTATATGTGTGTGCGTGCACAAGTACTGGAATAAGTAAAAGAATAAAGTCAAAGAATATACGCGTACTTACATACAGATACACATATATAAATATGTGTGTGCGTGTGTGTGTGTGTTTCTATGTGTATGTGTCTATGCGTGTTTGTGTGTGAGCGTGTGTGTTTTCTGTGTGTGATATTCCCAGTAAACTCACAGTCATGAAACTTTGTCATGTCTTGTAAAATATGTTTACTGTATCATTAATACTTACTTTTGGGGGGCACGAAGATTTGCAACCATCACCCTGCAATAGAGAAAATAAGACAGTAAGATTGATAAAGAATTTAGTACATGTAAATTCGTAAATTATTAAGTATATGTAATGTTGCATCTGTCCGCTATGTCTTGGGTCATCCCGTAAATAATGCGGGTTTTTCAATTGCATGAACTAAAAGTCGGAGAAATTTGTCCAGATTCCGTTTAAAGGTCATGGGATCCTTTATGTCTTTGATCTGTTTTGGGATAAACAATGATAAACAGGGCTGTTCTTGTTGAGGAAAAGAAGTTGTTGCAACAATACCAACAATACTAGCAGCAGCAGCAGCAGAAGCAGCAGCAGCAATAGTATCAACAACAACAGCAATTCTTAGAACAACACTAGCAGAGTCATATTTTTATAGTTCTTGGATGCCTTAAACCTCTTCTCATCCAACTTTGCCTACAAGATAACATGAACAATAATAAGATGGATTCATATGTCCCTAAAGTATTTTCTTTTCTTGCTTACATCAGGAGTGGAGGCACAATGGCCCAGGGGTTAGGGCAGCGGACTCGTGGTCATAGGATCGTGGTTTCGATACCCATGTGAGTGTTTATTGAGCGAAAACACCTAAAAGCTCCACCAGGCTCCGGCATGGGATGGTGGCGAACCCTGCTGTACTCTTTCACCACAACTTTCTCTCACTCTTTCTTCCTGTTTCTGTTGTGCCTGTATTTTAAAGGGACCAGCTTTATCACACTGTGTCACGCTGAACATCCCCGAGAACTACGTTAAGGGTACACGTGTCTGTGGAGTGCTCAGCCACTTGCACGTTAATTTCACGAGCAGGCTGGAACCCTCGACAAACTTACATCAGGTCTCTACACCGCCATGTAAAGGCAGGTCACCAATTGGTTAATGTGTTGGACTCACGAAGTGGGTTCGATTCATACACCGGGAGGCGTGCTACGATATCGCATTGTTCAAGTCTACTCAGCCAAAGGTTTTCAGGCCGAATTTGATGTTTTTTATGCCTCCTTCTTTCAGAAACAGTTTAATGTATTATTGGACAACCAAGGGCTTTGGAGATCATAAAGATAAAAGCTGTAGTTGAGAAACAGTTAGCTGACATAGAGAACTAGAAGCCATCTAAATATTGTCTAGAGCTACGAAAAAATTAACTAGTGTATTAATGGTTATTTAGGTCCCATATGGAACATTATATCATGTAACTTCTCTCATGCAAGTACTCCACTTTCTAGGGTTTAATACTATAATCATTACACTTTACTATATACCCATGTATATAGGCTTTAGTAAAAATGTGAGAGAAACCAACCTCTGGGTTCGGGTCATTCACATTATTATCATTCCTATTACTATATGTTTTTTTTTTGTTATTACTACTACTATTATTATCATCTTTACCAGCATTACTATCATTAATTTCATTATCAATATTATTATTATCCCTCTTAAAATTCTTAGGTTACTTGGTTGTTATAACGGTCTTATTCATACCAAGATTGCTTCCGAGGTTCACGTACATGCACGTACACATAGGTATATATATATATATATATATATATATATATATATATATGTGTGAGTGTGTGTGTGTGTGTGTGTGTGTACCTGTATGTGTATGCACGTAAGTGTGCATGTGTGTGTATGTGTGTGTGTTTGTGTGTGTGCATGTGTGAGAGCGTGTATGTGTGCGTGTGTGTGTGCGCGCGTGTGTGCGCGCGTGTGTGCGTGTGTGTGTGAGCCTGTGTGTAGTTGTGTGGTAAGTAGCTTGCTTATCAACCACATGCTTATGAACCACATGGTTCAGGGTTCAGTCCCACTGCGTGGCACTTTGGGCAAGTGTCTTCTACTATAGCCTTGGGCCGACCAGAGCCTTGTGAGTGGATCTGGTAGACGGAAACTGAAAGAAGCCCGTCGAATATATATATATATATATATATATATATATATATA
>NC_068994.1:14124411-14125772 GCF_001194135.2 Octopus bimaculoides
TGTGTGTGTGTGTGTGTGTGTGTGTGTGTGTGTGTGTTTGTTTGTGTGTCTGTGTTTGTCCCCCAACATCGCTTGACAACCGATGCTGGTAAAAAGGGACCGATAGAATAAGTACTAGGCTTCCAAAGAATAAGTCCTGTGGTCGATTTGCTCGACTAAAAGCGGTGCTCCAGCATGGCCACAGTAAAATGACTGAAATAAGTAAAAGAGTAAAACTCACAGTCATTAAATTTTGTAAAATATGTTTGTAAAATGCTTACTGTATCATTATACTTACTTCTGTTGAGAATAAATATTTGCAATCGTCACTCTGCAATAGAGAAAATAAGACAGTAAGATTGATAAAGAATTTAGTACATGTAAATTCGTAAATTATTAAGTATATGTAAATGTTGCATCTGTCCGCTATGTCTTGGGTCATCCTGTAAATAATGCGGGTTTTTCAATTGCATGTACTAAAAGTCGGAGAAATTTGTCCAGATTCCGTTTAAAGGTGATGGGATCCTTTACCTCTTTGATCTGTTTTGGGATAAACAATGATAAACAGGGCTGTTCTTGTTGAGGAAAAGAAGTTGTTGCAACAATACCAACAATACCAGTAGCAATTCTTAGAACAACACTAGTAGAGTCATATTTTTATAGTTCTTGAATGCCTTAAACTTTTTCTCATTCAACTTTGTCTACAAGATAACATGAACAATAATAATAAGATGAGTTTTTATGTCCCAAAAGTATTTTCTTTTCTTGCTCACGTCAGGTCTCTACACTGCCATGTAAAGTTAGGTCACCAAGTGGTTAATGTGTTAGACCCACGAAATGGGCTCGATTCCTGTACCGGGCGGCGTGCTGAGTCCACCGGCCGGTGTGCTTCGATGTCGCATTGTTCAAGTCTACTCAGCCAAAGGATTTCAGGTTGAATTTGGTGATTTCTTTATGCCTCCTTTTTTCAGAAACAGTTTGATGTATTATTGAACAGTCAAGGGCGTTGGTGAGCATAAAAATTAAAGTTGTAGTTGAGAATCAGTTAGTTGACATGGAGAACTAGAAGCCATCTGAATATTGGAAAATAATTACCGGAAACATGATGGTTCGAGCCGGGTAATAAAATGCCACCATGACTGCAGAACACTACTCTGTGAACACAGTAAAAGCTGTAAGACATGACATGGACAGCCGCAGACTACGAAGCCGTGACTAACAGCAAGATTAACAGAAGGCGTTCTGACTGCGACCGCAGGCCAGGCTTTACCCTACATCTTTGAACAGGACCTTAGGCTCAGTTCAGACGGCTATGTGAAGCTGCTGGGGACTGGCCACATCCTGATTAGAAAACGACGGCCATATATATGTATGTATATATA
>NC_068994.1:14127193-14130447 GCF_001194135.2 Octopus bimaculoides
TGTGTGTGTGTGTGTGTGTGTGTGTGTGTGTGTGTGTGTGTATGTGTGTGTGCAAATTTTAAAGGCATCGTATACAACACTGCACGTAGAGGATGGAGACTATTGCATGCAGTTCAAAACATAATCATAGCCGATACTCTACATACAAAGAACGCAAAAAAAAAAAAATACACAGTTTAAATACTTAGAGTTGGAAGGTTACTTACGTGTATATTCTTGCAAATCTAGACAAAAAAACAAAAAAAAACATTCAGTTTGCAGTTTTCACATTAATGATGCCGTGTAGATGCATGCAATAGTTTAAAGGTAATTTAACAATTCTTTTACGCAAACGTATACATGCATATACATACATACATTCATACGTACATGCATACATACATAAATAACATGCATGAATGTACGCACACACACACACACACACACACATAATAAATACACACACACACACACACACACACACACACATATATATATATATATATATGGCAAAATGAAAGACAGATGCTAGAATATTTGAGAGTTTATTATTAATCACTGTGAAAGTGACCGTGCTTTCCCAGCAAGCTAGCAGGTGTAAACCATTCGTTTTATTATCCATTATATATATATATATATATACACACATATATTTTTCAATTCTTAGGTTTATTTCAGAATCAAGGGATCCATCTCTGGAGAGAGTGCTGCCAAGGTAGATGAACGAGTCAACCACATCTAATCTTGTACCCTGGACGAAGATGTTAGGGCCCACATTCCTGGTAAACTTGGTTGTCCACCTCAATTTCTCAACTTGTTTAAGCAACTTCATAGTTATACGAAAGCTCGTCTAAACTTCAATGGGCCATTATCGGAACCAAGTTCCATCGATAACGGAGTTAAACACGGTGATATTGCCTATTTAAACATTGAAATATATGAACGCCTACTAAATCAGTAATTTGTGCTGAGTCGTTGGACTCCTTTGTGATATGAAATTTGTTTGGTCTACCGTTTCTTGTTCAATATTTGCCCTCAAATTAATTATAAGTTTCTTAGCTAAAATAATATTTACCCCTTTCTAAATAAATTGGAGTTGTTCATCACAAAGATGAGCAACTTATTTAGTAAAATAGGGTTTATGGAGAGGTAATAATTAGACATATCAATTTGGATAAACTTAGTATTTTATCCTTAATTTATTCAAACAAATCAGTTACTTCATAAGAGTTTACACATGCATGTATGTATGTATGTATGTATGTATGTATGTATGTATGTATGTATATGTGTATATGTACACAAGTATTGAAACAAATAAAAGAATAAAGTCAAAGAATACACGCGTACGTACACACGTATAGACATTTATATGTGTGTGCATGTGCGTGTGTGTGTGAGGGTGTGTATGTGTGTATGAGTGTGTGTGAGTGTGTGTGTATGTGTGTGTGTCTGTGATATTCTCAGCAAACTTACAGACAGTAATGAAATTTCGTCATTTCTGGTCAAATATATTTACTGTATCAATAATACTTACATCTTCATTCTTGAATTGCTTGCAAATGTCACTAATCTGCAATAGAGAAAATAAGATAGTAGGTGTGATAAATTATTTACTACATGTAATTTCGTAAACTAATAACTATATGTGATGCGGCATCTGTCCACTGATATATTGAGTCGACCCATAAATAATGCGGTTTTTATCAATAGCTAGGACTAAAAGTCGGAGTGTGGACAGGGTAAACGACCAGCACCAACTTGCTGTAAAAGCAGGTAGTAATTTTACCTTAGTGCAAATTTTGAAGAATGCATTTCAATTTTAACAGTTAATTTTTCAATACTATAATGGAAGTGAGAAAGGAGCATATTCGGCATATTTTGCTTTATGAGTTCAATAAAGGCAACAACACAACGGAAAGTGCAAGGAATATTAATGCAGTATAGAGGGATCGGACAATAAGCGTAAGCCAGTGTCAGCGGTGGTTCCAGAAATTCCAAGCCGGAAACTGCAGCCTAAAAGACGAGCCTCGTTCTGGAAGATATGTAGAGCATCTCTTTCGCCATTTTCCGGGGCAACGCCTTTTCAATTTTGTCTGATGGGGACATGCGGCAGTCTGAATTACAGGAAATCGACAGAATGTAAGAATTTCGTAGCTTACTACCCGTAGTTGGTCTTTATATAATTAAAACATTTATTGTACCCACTGATCCCTTTGTTAATTAGATCTGCTACTCGTAGCCAAGTGATACAGCATAGCCGAATGGTTTCACATCAATTAACGATCTGTTGTTCTTATCACTATTCCACTTCAGAGAAAACCTCACTTCTTCAAGACAGCAAGATACTAAAGTCTAGCGTCTCTTAATAAAATAAATGCACCCTTTTAAAGCCTAGCGAAGCTCATGGGCCCGGTTTCCCGGTTTCAATGGCTTATGTGTTCCCCAGCTGGACGGGACGCCAGTCCATCGCAGCGTTACTCATTTTTGCTAGCTGAGTGGACTGGAGCAACGTGAAATGAAGTGTTTTGCTCAAGAACACAACGCGCTGCTCGATCCAGGAATCGAAACCACAATCTTACGATCATGGTGCTGACACCCTAACCATTAGGCCACGCGCGTCTTTTAGTGGCTTGAAAAGCAACAACAATATAGACTACCATAGTGATACTATATATCTTTCTTTCCTTTTTCTTGCAATAAATAAATGAAATATTTTTTTAATTTTATTGGGCATTTAAATACAAAGAAATAGTAAAGAAGCGAGATAAGAACGAAAAAGAAGGAAAAACAAAAAAAGGTGGTAGTGGTGATGGAGTAAATCAGCGGAAGATGGAGGGGAGGGGACGATAGGCCACATATCCCAGAACAAGGCGGGTGCTCACCCGCACCCCGCGGTAACAGCCGCAATGACATTGTTATGGAAAATGGACAGCGACACTCGTTACAGCAGTCACTCCTCCTCCTAGGGCTCGTTTCTCCGACGGGCCGCCGCTATCCGTATTTTGCAGAAGAAAGTGGTAGTACAGGGTCAGAGAACACCCGACGTCTCGACGGTGAGCGAAACAAACTGATAGCGGCTGGCCAAGCCCCACTATTTTCATTGATTTTTCTTTCCTCCGTGTTACGAGCCGCGATACCAAGGTTTGCAACAGATGCTACAGGGATTCCTTTGAAGTGGAAAAGTGAACAAGAACTCTTTTTTGATGATGTTTATCTCTTATTGATCTTCTTATGCTTAAATATTCTATTTTATCTTTCCTAAAATTTCAGCT
>NC_068994.1:14134333-14137026 GCF_001194135.2 Octopus bimaculoides
TTTGAGCTTAACCAGTTGAGCATGTCCCTTAGTGGCTGACGATATGTGCATCTCTGATCATGAGCAGAAGTAGTGGGGGAGCATCGTAGCCATGTGTTGAGAGGAATTCTTTGGGGGTTTGAATAATTCACCTTTGGAAACATGGGTGGTTTGTTCAACATCCTTAAAGAAACCTTATTCAGGGACCTTTTGAGCGGGATGGGCTACTCGACCTGAAGTAAATTCTAACTGGGCCCCACCTTGATCTATTCTTTTCTGATATCTAGAAAGCTTACCTGCTACTCTATGATACGTTGTTTCAACTCTTCTATGACTGTCCCAAATCCTTCCTCTTTGACTAAGTATCTTTTTACTATTCTACTCAGATCTTGTCTTAAAGATTTCGCTTTGTCTTGTAGTTTCTTTTCCCACATTTGCTCTTTTCTAATCTTTCCTTGTGGAATATCTAATCTTCTAGTAACTACTACCCCTCCTGCGTAGATAAATAAGTTAGTGTCTCTTACATTTTAGTATCTATCTTACTGATAACATAATTTACTTTCCTAGTCATATCTAGCAAAAAGATTGATGCTGGAAATCTTTTTGTTACTACTTTACTCATTGTTTCCTGCAACTCATCTAAAATCTTCTGATCTTTCTCACTTGAATTGCTTAAATCGCTGGTGTAAGTTGTCCCTTCCTTATTGGTAGTGCTATTATTATTATTTCCTTTAGGTTCTTCTTTGATTTGAGCTGTATCTCTTATGTTGATTGTCTTCCCTACTGTTTGATCTTCCCCTCCCCCCCCCAGTTCTCCTGATCTCTCCTTCCTCCAATTCTGTCACCCACTTTCTTCTAATAGCATTAGCTTGATCTACTAGTCTCTGCTCGCCCACTTTAAACATGCCCTTCTCTACCCAAAGTGTTAACATCCGTTTTTTTATAATCCCTTCTTTTCAGTTCACTTTCTCAGTAGCACTGCATCACTATCCTGTTTTCTTCGCTGGTCCACTTCCTTAGGCCCCCAAGCAGGCTATCCGACAGGTATACTGCGACAGGCTATCAGACAGGTATACTGCGACAGACCCAGAGGAGATTTTATCACCAAATAAATGGTAGAGAAGAAAGTACTGAAGATAAGATACCTAATGCAGAGGAAGCTAGAAAGTTCTGAAGTAATATTTGGAATAAGCCAGTCAATCATAATGGAGATGCTGTATGGTTAAAGAAAGTGAGGGAAGTAGTGAGTGAAACAGCCAGATCTAAGACTAACTAGTGCATTAATGAGTAGAGTGTTAGGAAAAATGCTGAACTTGAAGGGCCCAGGATCAGACTTAGTTTAAGGGTACTGGTTAAAGAAATTTAGTAGTTTACATGGGAGGCTGAGGGAACAACTTCAGGATTGCTTTAAAGGAGAAATAATACCAGATTAAATTACTAGAAGGACATCAATTCTTCCTATGAAAGATAAAAGTAAGGCTAATACAGCTAACAATTATGGACCAATCACTTGCTAACCATTAGTGTGGAATCTGCTAACAGGAATATTTTCAGAAAGCATTTACGAGCGCCTTGACAACCAGAATTTACTACTACAAGAACAGACAGATGGAAATTCCAAGTTAACGTCACCAAAAATACATCAACAGGTACCCTGTGCAAATGATGGTAATGTACGGAAATAAAACAGAGGGATATGATGACATCCTACATGCATATTTTACAGTGGCACATCACTTGAAATCGAAAGTACAATATTTTCCTATGAAATTTTGAGATAAATAACTTTGATCTAAAAGTAACAATAGATAACAACAAACTGATAAAAATATTCGAACCTGCAAGAGTGTATTAAGAGTGAATTGATACGTAATTATTTCGATTCTTTGTTCTGCATGCATCCCATGAATTAACATTATAATTATTTCGCTGAATACTTACTGCCGCCATGTAGAAGGTGCTCGCTTCTAACTCTGTCTTTATCTGTTTGTTCAAGTTTTCAACGTCGCTAGTATCAACTGAAAAAAAGCATAAATGAGATCATTAGATCGAGTAAACTTAACGTTGTTATTGTTCATACTATACCACTACCATCCCCCACCTGAATCATTCCTCTATCCCCTTCCCCTTCTGTCTTTAAGACTTGACCTATTTACCCTACACACATCTCTCACTTAATTTGGGACATCCTTCAAGTAAACACAAGCAATATACCTCGGACACAATATGGCATATATCCACCTCTGCTATTTCAGCCTTTGCTGCAGCAACTATCTCCGGAAAACTCCCACAAGGATCATTTTACACGGATACTTACTACTGGAATGAAACTACACTCCAAGTACTGTTTTTTCTTTCTTTTTTCAGCGCATCACATTCACTCTCACTTCATACTTTAACTCTCCGCTTATGGATATAATAATCGATTCCTTTACTATTTCTGTCTCCGATGAAGGGATGCATTGGATCTTCCTTGAAACAGCTGTAAGACTCTATCCATAAAATATATTTCCAACTTTACCATTGCTCTCTTTATCTTTTTATATATTTATACATACACACGCTAATACACGACTTATAATCCCCAATCCTATTCATACAACGATTGGGGCATAACTAGTCGGTATACAGCACTTACTCGGTATTACCTGTATCTTTTGGGTTTAGTTAAATCCAATACCCTCCTCAACCTTATATATATATTCAATTTTTTT
>NC_068994.1:14137217-14137867 GCF_001194135.2 Octopus bimaculoides
TATATATATACATATATATGTTCCGTTTATATATTTGTCTTGCAAGATTTTTGATGTGAAATCGTGTGTTGAAACAGATGTAGTACTTGGGGATGGTGTCATATTGCCAGTTTAGCCAATAAAAACACACGCACTGTATATTTGGTGTTAATTTGCTTCAGTTTTATATTACATTACATTTATCCTATTTCGCTCAGAGTTCTTTCGTCACACTTCTGTGACCTCATCAGTGGTCCTTTGCTTTCTTCTTTCTTATGTGTGTCCCACCTTGCTAACTATCAGCCATTTTGTATTTTGTATTCCTATTGTATGTGTCTACGCATGCGTATCCCTCAATGTGTGTCTATGTTTTGTAAGTGCATGTGTGTGCATGGGGAGTGTCTGTATTATCTATATCCTCTGTTAATATATGTTCGTTTATTTTTGTTTTTATTTATTTATTTGTTCATGTGTTTATACCTACTTTTTTTGTATTTAATTTAATTTTGTTAACGTATGTAGTATTTAATTCCATTTGTTTATCTATGTATTGTATTGTATTATATTTTGTTCATATTGTTATTGGTTTATGGGGAATTTATTGTCATATGTTGTGGTTTGTTAGGAGTGTGTGCTAGTGTTCCATTCCAGTTTCCTATTCAGGCTAGGTT
>NC_068994.1:14144536-14146126 GCF_001194135.2 Octopus bimaculoides
TGTTAGCAATGATAGACACTAGTTAAAGACGGGGAAAGAGGACTAATCTCTCTATGTTTGCAGATGGGCTAGATTGAGTTAAGCTGGGATTTCTGAAGTATTAACTCTGTGGCCTAAGAGTTTATTAACAGAATCTTTCTTTAATGGCAACCAAATGATTGGTCAGTTTTCCTGTTGATGGTTATTACAAGTTGTTGGTGTGTGTGGAGCTTCTCTAGGAGGCAGAATTGGTAATTACGAGCTTCAGGTGAGGAGTAAAGAGGTGCCCCATCAAGGACATTTTGCGTGATATTGAAAAAGTCGGTTCTGTAGTCCGAGATTCTCCAGATGAAGCGAGATAAAGGCGTAGAGTAATCCCTGCTCTTGTACCTGAAAGTGTTCCTGTCTTGTGTAAATCTTCCCATTGGCTGTTAAGACGGCATATCAATAAGTAACATGTAGGCGGCCCGATAGATCACAATCTATGAAAAGCAAGTCTCCTATTAGAGGGTAGGGAATTTCAACAGTAGCAGGTTGGGACATGAGATGGAAAATATTTATGCGCATGATTTTTCTGATGTCACGTGCCTGATATTCTAGGCGGTATTAATAAGTTAGAATTGGTATTATGGACATCAAAAAACTTATGGTACTTTTAGGTGTTTGGTAAGAACTGTTTAAATAGGGATGAAAAGTTTCCTAGAGATATCAAGAATATATGGACGATTGAACCAAGTTCAATCTCTCTAACATTTCTGATAGTCCAGTATAGAATTCACGATATAAACTGATCGGTTGAGCATAGATGGATAGATTTTATATATACATATATATATATATATGTATGTATGTATGTATGTATATAATCAAAACAAAAATGGAACGAGAACGTAACAGGCGACAACAAAACATTCGGACAGTAGGTGATAAAGAAAAAGACAGGAAAAAACAAGGACGGGACATTCGGAGCTTTTTCAATCTACAGTCGAGAAATCTGCTCTAATCTAGCCGGCCCCTAGGAAATCTAATCTAAGGCCACTAGATTCTTTGGAAGAAAGCAAGCGAATGTATACGAAAACAAGGATGAAAAGGAAGAAATGGAGAAATGGTACACAATTACAAATACAAACAACAGGACATTAACAACAGGTGTCTTTCGACTAAAGACGAATTAAATTAAGCTGGTGTGTGTGGAAGTGAAACATTACGGCAGGAACATGGAAGATGAAAGTAATGGGAAGAAATACGAGTGATGCTGCACTGATCGTAGTCGAACCAAGAAAGAAAAGTCAGGCTTGGCCAAACACCGGTCACATGGATGGAGAGGAGATAGGTAGTGGATAGAGGGATTGAAGAATTAGGGAGGGTCGAGAAAGAGATAAAAAGGGAAAGGGACATACTGAGGTAAAAGAGGAGTGGAAGTGATGAGAATGAAGGGGGTGCCAAGAAATGTGAGAGAGGATGGGAGCGAAAAAAGAAAAGTGGAGGGAACGAAGAAAGTGTGAAACGGGCTAAAGGAAAGAGTAAGAGTCGTATAGAATTTGGATATATATAAGTACTTACATACAGGAGACCAAAAGAGTACGTACGCCGCTATATATATATATATAT
>NC_068994.1:14146327-14151081 GCF_001194135.2 Octopus bimaculoides
TATATATAAATACAGTCTGTTAAAGTCTGTCATACCGGCCATGATGAAATACCACAAGGTATAGAAAATACGTATTCGCCTTTATATATTTAATCCTTTATATTGAACACTCAATATTTCATCTATTCAATAAGACACATTCCATATATTCAATAAGACATTCAATACTTTATTTCATAGTACCATCCCTTTTTATTTTATATTATATATTGTATATTATATTATATATTGTATATTCCATATTATATATCCCACATTGGTTTTGCAGGAATATAAATAAAACATAAAAAACAGACAGTGTTGGAACTCTTTTAAACAAAATAATATATAAATACATATATACATATATATATATTTATATACAGGATGTGATGCGTAAATTATCACCATTTTAATTTTTAGTTTCGCGCATGCGCATTGTTTGCTTTAGATTTTGCTGACCACACAGTATAGTAGGGTCAGTTGGGCGCCGTCTGTGAGAAGAACAGCCCATGACGCAATTCACTCTGCAATAAATTTGAAAACGACATGCTGTCCTGCTTGGTTGGCATTCACGCTGGAAGCTCCAATACGAACATTTCAGAGTGCTTGGGTGTCGATAGTTTAGAGGTGGGGTGTGGGTGATATTTTATTATACTAGGTTTAGAGAAGTGGGTAGCGGGAAGAAGGCCGAAGATAAAGTAAGGATAAAGGATAAAGAAAGTAAAGAGTAAAGAACTATAAACGCATAAATAAAGCCAATTAGGCATAGAGTCGAGGAATAGTATTCGCTTGCTAAGGCTAAAGAACAAAGGGGTGACGGCAGAGATACACGGAATTTAGGAGCATTCTATGGATATAAGTTGAATGTGCGGGGAGGATACGAAAGCAATCAAATGATCAGTTCTAACTGTTTAGGAATTGTAGTGTAGTGCACGAATGATTTATCTGGTAAAGGGGAAAGATTTAGGATGTTTTAGATACGAATATGTTATATGGGATAGTAGAGACCACTTGTGATACGAGAACATATTTGCCGAGAAAGGAAATACCTGGTAGTAAAAGTAGTGAATTACTTATCAATAAGGAGTTCAAAGAAAGAGGAGGTTATATGATAAACTACACCTAGTACAGAGTTAGAGGAAATACGAGATCGGATATCTAAGAAAACCAGCAGTAGGAAGTAATCTAATGATATACAATTAAGAATGTTATATCGATGGCGTTGATATTATTTCATTAGATAATATAATCATCATTGTGTGAATCAATCGGGGGTAAGAGGTTAGGATAGAGCGTTTCATCTATTATTTACCATGCGCAGCACAAATAACTGCATCTAGGTATAAGAATTACTTACTTAGTGGAATTGGAAAAGAACTGGCTAGTGTGTGTTGGCGGCGACTTTTAGGTTAGATATTCTCTACAAATAGAATGGTTAGTTCCTTCAATATAGAATACTAAGCAAGTATAGTAAGAATGGTTAGGAAGTAATGGTAAAGAAGAACGAGACTGGAAGGACTCAGACAATTAAGCAGATCAATCGACTTTTGGATCAACAATAGAGGGATTAGATTTGAATGGCTCTAGGTTAGGAGCTATTATAGAGGTTGTTTAATGTCCTCAAAATATTTAAAGGAGCGGGTTGCCTTATGTATGCAGGAAATACGAAGGTCTAATTTATCATTTATTAGATTTTCGCTGTTTGATCTCTTTAAAATTTCAAACATCTCCATGCAACGAGGCCCGCACCTGTATCTGCTGTCTGAGTACGGTTTAGTGAGCCTAATGATGTCCCACCTCAAATTAAATTTAACATTGTCGTCCTTAAGTTCCCAAATCTTGGTGGCTACAGAAGTCCTGCCTGCACTACATCTTAATTTAAAGGAAGAATTGTGGTTACGTAAGCGTTGCTTGAGATTTACAGAGCAGCCAATATAAGTATAAGTATTAGTCTCGTCACAACATTACATTTGTAAACTACATTTACTGCTAGACATCGATCAGAATGTGGACATGACATTTTGTCTAAACAATTGCACCCAATATTTTCCAATACATGAAATTTATTATAACGAATACACAATCCTACGTTATTATGGTGCAATAATTCAAGCCAGCGAGAGTTACTTAAATCCATAGATCGAATTTGCATATATCCTACGGCCGTTTCATGAAATGTATTTCAGAATGGGTGAACTATTTGTGCCCTTCTCGAGTATATACATTTCCTTGATCAGGGATTATATGAAATGTTTGAAAAATGTGTAAGAGAATTAAAAAAAAAAATCGTTTAATTGATATCAAAAGTCTTCATACTTAAACCATGTATTTTATGATGCAGTAAAATTTTGTTGAGATAACTAAAATAAATTCTAAAATGAGGATTAAATGTATTATAAATCTTACGAGAAATGATGCCTTTACGGTTATTCTAAAATATATTGGAGAGGAAAGGTCGGAGTTTAGGTTTCAATTATTGGCTATACTTTAATGAGAAAAAATTTTAAAGTAGAAAAATACCTATAGTTACAAAATATTAGAGCATCCGAAATCTTATTTGATAATATTTTTCTACTCGTACGAAGTATATTTATGGATTCTTTAGTGCATAATCTACACATTCTGGTGTGTGTGTGTGTGTGTGTGTGTGTGTGTGTGTGTGTGTGTGTGTGTTAGACTGAGTAGTTTGAGTAATTATTGACCAATCTAGTTTAAATTGTTTATTTTGCGCTTTTAAATTATCTATGCGTTTGGTTAGTGTTGTCGAATTTTTCGTACTCGGGTTTGTAAACGAATTTTTATGTCCCCTATATCTAGTTTTAAAGTTTATTGTGCATCCTATGTAGATTTTCTTGGGTTCTTTTGAGGTACTTACTGCATTTTTTCGCAAAACACGACCCTTTTAACGGGCACGATTCTGGCGATCGGCAATTACAAGTACTTTTAAAGAATTTCTATTCCTAGTCTCCTGACTATGTTCCATAGATTCCCTTGTATTCTTTTCAAGTTTAAATCTATTATTAGCTGCAATGATGTAACCCAAATTAGGTGATGTTGAATATGACAATTTTATACTAGATTTGTTAAAGTTGCGATGATATTTATGACCCAGAGAGACGTTTTTTCAATGATCTTAAAGAATAATTCGGGGAGATTCTCAACTTGAAGGGGAAAAGGTGGGGTGAACCAAATTATATCCCGCTTTTTAGTGGTATTATTTCTAACCAGTCTGTTTCTTACTGAATTTATTGTAAAATTATGACTAAAAAGTTGATAATATCTCCTATGTATATGGGGAATTCATTGTTCAACAGGTTCATTTACTGACTGAATGTCAATATTTAATTTACTTAAGCCTGGAAAGAGTTTACCTAGTTCATTTTTAAATACTGTACTTATATAATAAATGTTCTCATGGAAACCACTATTCTTAAGTGCTGTGTTATATAATGATGCGTGGTCATTGAAAATTCTTTTGTTAGCTGAAAGATTCGATATTCTTATAGATACTCCTTTAATTACCCCATTTATGACACTTCATGGTGATTTGACATTGTATTAATATACTATATTGTTTTATTCGGTTTATTGTAAGGAGAGAACAAATCACTCTGGAGATTTATAGTAACATCCCAAAAGTTTATTACCTTTGTAATATTTTCGAATGGTATATCTAACTTAACTAAAAAAAATTTATCATAGCTTTCTTTGTCCTATCCACAGTTTATAAAGAGGAGCCAGTTAATGCAAATAATGCGTCGTCCCTGTATAATCCTCCTTCAATGTTAGGGAACTTTTCCTTTACTTTTGAAAGCAAAAATAAGCCAATCAAGTCTGTAATTTGAGCTGAGTCCGCAGACCCCATTGTTACAGCTCTTATCCCTAAAGGATATCATTGTTTTCCTGGCAGTTATTATTATATATTTCTCCAATGGGGAGATACCCTTAAATCATTGAGCAAATGTTATTGCTTTATCCAACAAATTCGGTGATATAGATTGATAATAATTAGTTATCTCAAAATGTTGGAAATATGTTTTCCTTTTATTATTTAATGAACAGAACCAAGTGATAACGTTACACGTACTATTCCAAAGTGGTAAATTAACATTACTCTTTACTCTAGGGATCATCCTATCAATAACAGGTTTACTTTTGATCGAATTTTGATGGGTATATTAATCGAACAGTGAGCTTACTTTCAAAGTTCTCTTTATGGTCATTAAATGCAAAATGGGGAGCCTTAGTTTTGTAAGGTTCAGTTCGATCCAATAATTTCAATTCTTTAATTAAAGCATTATTTATTTATTATGTTCAATTTACTATCAGTTTCTATTTTATATTTAGAGTTGAGCTCTTTTAGAACAAAGCCGTTGTAGGAGTCAATTGGTAGCAAGTAAAGATTTCCTGTTTTATCCGATAATAAATGAACGATAGGAGAGTTTTTTTTTTATTTTAGAAATAATGTCCGATAATTACTTTTAAATAGGGTATGTGCTTTTTACGAATTTCTGTTTCTTTAATATGTTAATTAGATCCTTTTCAAAGTTTCATAATGCAGGATTATGGAATGGGTTCCTGTGTGATTTCAGATTGTAATTATCCAGTCCATCATTCTTCTCTACGTGCTTCCCTTTCAAGTCATAACGGAATTATCTTGTGAGCGATAGCTTTCGTTTTGTATAGGAAATTCATTTCCTTCTACTTTCTTCATATATATATACATATACACACACACACACACACACACATATATATATATATATATATAT
>NC_068994.1:14151247-14151968 GCF_001194135.2 Octopus bimaculoides
AAAAATATTATAAAATGTTATGTATAATAACATTGTTTTTGGGAGAAATAACCGGTTTCGTATTTTCTTTCCAAATTTCTCAGATTTCTTTACCGATATTGTGTCATCTCTTCACTATGATGTGAAGTGTGAGAGTTCCAGACAGGGAAAGTTAATCAGAGGTTTTTTCGGTATAAGGGAAATAATCAAAAATGTTGGGAATGACTAGGTTTTATTAATTTAACATGATTTGGTTTAGAAAGAATAGAATGTTAGAACTGGTTAAGTTTGGCTTCGTATTTTTTCAATGAGGTAAGTTTCCTTATTTAAAAATGCTAGGAACGGTTAAGTTTTGGCTTATATTTTTCAGTGAAGTAGGTTTCCTTATTTAATCTAACTTATGTTGGTGTTCCAATGACACATTGATAAAATGGAAAGATTACAAATTGAGGTGGCTGTTGCTTTACGCATTTCTCAATGTGTTCACTAAAGGGTATCATTCTGTATTCAGGGAATGCAATCTGCTGTCGGTGTAGAGTGCATCTGCATCTGCTCTCATACTTCACACCATAGTGAAGAGATGACACAATATCGAGAAAGAAATTTCAGAAATTTGAAAAGAAAATACGAAACAGGATATTTCTCCAAAAACAATGTTTACTATACACAACATTTTATAACATTTTTCTAACATAACGATTTAAATATATTCTTTAACCATATAACACAAGTCTTCTGTAGT
>NC_068994.1:14153507-14154489 GCF_001194135.2 Octopus bimaculoides
ACAATATTTAACAAAAACATCTTTAAATGACGGTCTGACCGTCTGCCAAGCAAATGGGAAACCAGTAATTGAAGTAGATGGTGAATATGCTCCGGAATAATCATTTAAAGATGTTTTTGTTACATGTTATTGTTTTTGTTGATTAAAATTTGTTGAAAAGAAGCCGCAATAATTATATACCAACCCAATATATAAATATATATGCATACACATACATATACATATGTGTATGCTTGCGCGCACGCGCGTGCGTGCGTGCGTGCGTGCGTGTGTGTGTGTGCGTGCGTGTGTGCATGCGTGCGTGTATGTATGTATGTGTGTGTGTGTGTGTGTGTTCCTGCGTTTCTCCCCCACTACCGCTTGTCAATTGGTGCTGATGCGTTTATATACCCGTAACTTAGCGGTGTTCAACAACAGAGACTGACAAAATAAGTACTAAGCTTTCAAAAACGCTAAGTACTGGGGTCGATTCATTCGACCAAAACGTCTTCAAGGCGGTGCCCCAGCATGACCGCAGTCTAATGACTGAAACGCGTAATAAGATATAAAAAAAAACCATTAAAAACATGGATTTACTTCTTTACAAAATAAAATAGTTGGAAAGATTTCTGAACTTACGACGGTACGAATTTGCGGCGGATAAAGATATCCACAGATTGAAAACAAGTAATATGCTGATAGTTCTCCTCATTATTTTGCTCTTGTTGGTGTTTTTTACTTTTATTTTATTTTGTTGATGCTGTTGGTCTCCTGGTGGCAAGAAAAAAATCACCATTCACTTGTTACAGATGTCAGAAAAAGAACAAACAGCAGCAGCCTTTGGGTGTTTGTAAAGACCAACTGACACGGCTCTTCCTTTTGCAGGAGCGAGTTATAATGTGACGTTACTGTTTAAAGTTCAACTGATATATATATCAGTGTGTGTGTGTGTGTGTGTGTGTGTGTGTGTGTGTGTGTGTGTGTGTGTGTGTGTGTGTGTGTG
>NC_068994.1:14155406-14156705 GCF_001194135.2 Octopus bimaculoides
ATCAATCTTTACACCAACATCCCACATAACTATGGAATAAAAGCAATCAAATTCTGGTTGGAAAAGTACCCTGAAGTACTCCCGGAACGCATAAATCAGATCTTTATTATTGAATCTTTAAAATTTATACTTCAGAACAATTATTTCCTATTTGATGACACATACTATTGTCAAAAATTGCGGAATTGCGATAGGAACGAAAGCAGTGAAATTTTAAAAGAAAAAAGTTATGAGTGTTTGTTTCTCAAATTTAAGGGTGATAATATAGGCCTATGCTTTTTATGAATATAGTTCTATAAGGGGACTTTTAATATATGTCACCGGTGTCATTGAGGTAAGGAAAAAATTATCAACGACACCGCTAATTGATACATTTGACATATTATTAATTAGCATAATAGCATAACCTGGAAAAAACATGGATTACATGGAAAAAGTGAGCAAGAAAAATAATATTCTTAAGATAATAAACCTGGAAAATTATAGGACAATTATTACACTCGGATAAGTTCAGGACAACTTGTTACATTTGGTAAAGTACAGAATAGGAAAATTTTTACTTAAAATATTGCAGCTAAGGATAAAATTTGAATATCAAAATTTATTTGATTTTAATTTTCAAAGTAACATTATAATTAAAAAAAGGTACCATCATTTTGTTAAAATATTGACACACTAGAATACTTAAAAAATGAGAACCAGAAATCAGAACCCTTATAGCTAAAGATTTATGCAAAGTATATATGGTAGGCAAATTCATTATGTAAAAAATAGGCATTGGATCAAGACTAAAAATATGAAGACTTGGCAATAACTTATGTAATAAATTTTACTGTGAATTTGTTGTTATAGATAGATTTTACTGTAATATATAACTAATTTTTGTATTGTTCTATTTATTATACTAACTAATTATATACTACTATTACTTTTATAGCCTATTTTCAAATTTACATTTATTAATTAATAATTTAAAAAATGAATTTTTTTAATGTGCAAAAAATATTTTGAGTTATTTTTTATTTTTAATAGAAGTAACAAATAATAACAAATAGAAGTAATTAACTTGTGATAAAATTTTTAGTTTTAATAAAAGCTAATATTTTCTAAATCTAAATATTTTATTTGAAATTTTATCCTTGGCTGCAATATTTCAAGTAAAAATTTTCTCATTCTGTACCTTACCAAATATAACAAATTGTCCTGAACTTATCCAAGTGTAATAATTGTCCTATAATTTTCCAGGTTTATTATCTTAAGAATTTTTTTTTCTTGCTTGCATTTTCCCATGTAATATAT
>NC_068994.1:14156968-14158251 GCF_001194135.2 Octopus bimaculoides
AGGGTCCTTAAAAAGTTGCGTACCGAGTTTCAATACAATTGACTGATATCATGAGGTTCTGCATTGACTATAAAGAGAACGGGGTGATCTTAGTGAGCGAGTTTTTCCAACTTACAAGGACTTACTAAAATGTGTTTTATTTGAACGGAAAAAGAGAAAAGAATGTAATTAAGAAAGATCCTTCAATGAAACAAATTGTCAAGACTGTAGCAGAAAAGATAATTCTTCTTTGGCAAAAGGCATCCATCCCTTGTGTTACGATTGAGTCAGTTAAACCGAAAATCTTAAACTTTTATCTAAAGTACCAAGCATTACTAAAATCTGTCAAAAATAGAAAAAAATGTGTCATCGTTTCAAACACAGTGTAATGTGTTTAAAAACAATGTAACAAAAGATTTATTTGACATTTGCTGTTGCAAGTGCAAATCCTTTCAAAACTTTAGTTGTGGTAGAGACAAAAAAGTACCACAGAAAGAGAACAAGAAAATGGGGCTCTGAATGTGTTCAAGACGATTGAGTCTTCGAGAGAAATGGATCAAGACATTGTATTTCCAGTTATACAACGGAATGCTTTCTTCGCGCACCCAGAAAATATTTTACTGACCATGATAACCGATGAGCGGAGCCACATTCGAGAACTAGCATGGAGGTGCATAAAGCAGGCTTGAACACTGTATAAAGGGAAATCTGTGCGACCGTTCAAAGTTCCTACCCTAAACTTTGCAACCTCAAACTGTGGAGAGATGTATAAAACTCGAGACAGAAGCATCGTCTAAGGTTTGTGGTGAGAACAATCGAAGCGGTTTCATTAGTAGTCGAATCAAATCAAGAGAAAAAATGTTTAGTTTTAGCTATTTTGAACATAACGAACAATTAACATTATGTCGTTTTAGGAATTTCCAAAACAACAAATCTTTGACTGTTCAATTCTTTATTTGAGGGTGAGATGCTACTTCTCGACTCCGAAAAAAATTAATTGCCTTTATTACTGGAACGAAAAGGAATGTATGTAAAAAATAAAATCTGGAACGGCAAACTTGTCATAAATTGATTTTCTGCTCATTATTCAAAATTTCATGTTAGCTGCGGAGCTTGAAGATGTAAATTTCAGAAATTCAGATTTTTAACTCAGTTGTTTTTAAAGGATTTCGCAATAAAAATATATTCTTGAAAACTTATTTCGAAAATCTGTGTAAAAGTTACCTTTTTCGCTCTGCACTAACATATATATACATACATACATACATACATACATACATACATACATACATATATATATATAT
>NC_068994.1:14159681-14161862 GCF_001194135.2 Octopus bimaculoides
AAATGGTCTTTAAAAAATTACCGAGGGTGAAGATGTATTTCTCTTCTTGTTTTCCTTTTTTCTACGTGAGTTAATTCTTTTGTGAAAAGCAGTGGTTCTCAACCAGGGTCCATATGGCTCCTGAGGTTCCATATAAGATTTTTGGGGGATCCCCACAACAAAATAGTAAATTGGGGATCCACAATAGTATTTCAAGGAGTCCTGAAAAAATTATGGCTTACATGTATGTATTGGTATGTATTGCAAGAAACAGCTAGGTTTCTTTCTCTAACATTTTACGTAGTTCAACCTACACAAGTTAATGTGTCACAAACAATATGGAAATTTTGAAAGAAGTCTCTATAAAACTAGTTTTTAAACATCGAATGGCTATGGGGATCCACCAGACTAAAATAGGAATCAAAGGGATCCATAGATTTTTAAAATATGATTGAAAACCGCTGGTATAAGGGCTACTTTACACACCCCCCCACTCTGTTATAGCTAACCGGTTGTACGCAGTAGTTTAAAATGAGAAAATATATATAAAATATAGTAAAACAAATGAAATAGATATAGGAAACGTAATATAGTGATAGTAAACTCCATCTCTTATCAGCTCGCTGTTACATCTTCTGACCTCGCTTCCATTTTACTGACCTATGTTCACGATGAGACTGACATCCCGTTAGCGTCTATATTTTCTTCTTACTTTGTTTGACTGATTTATGATACACCATGTATCTGCTTGCGTCTCCTTATCATTCACTAAACTTTTTTTTTTATCTCTCACTGTTAATTTCTTCTTCGTTAGTCACCAGCTTCATCTTTGATCTAGCTTCTCTAGCCTACTTCCCTATTTTAATTGCCATCTTTTGTCTTGATGCCTACTACAATAACTTCCCTCCATGTTCACTTTAAATCTCCACTCCAACCCACCTCAACCATTTTTTTTCTCTTTCCCTATTGAATTTATCTATTTATACACATTACTTTCTACTAAGTTATTTGCCAGAGTCTTATGATGAGGATGTGGAGGCGCAATGGCCCAGTGGTTAGGGCAGCGAACTCGCAGTCATAGGATCGCGGTTTCGATTCCCAGACCGGGTGTTGTAAGTGTTTATTGAGCGAAAACACCTAAAGTTCCACGAGGCTCCGGCAGGGAATGGTGGCGAACCCTGCTGTACTCTTCCACCACAACTTTCTTTCACTCTTTCTTCCTGTTCCTGTTGTACCAGTATTTCAAAGGGCCAGCCTTGTCACACTGTGTCACGCTGAATATCCCCGAGAACTACGTCAAGGGTACACGTGTCTGTGGAGTGCTCAGCCACTTGCACGTTAATTTCACGAGCAGGCTGTTCCGTTGATCGGATCAACTGGAACCCTCGACGTCGTAAGCGACAGAGTGCCAACAACAACACGATGAGGATAAAAAAAAAGATAAATGCAGAAACTCGCTGCAAGGCAAGAGCACAGCAGGAGAGAGCTACAGAGGAGGAAAAACCCCATCTGGCAAGAGTTTGGGCCCTTATACCAGACACTCTACAGGAGCCGGACCCACTTGGGTCATGATTCTCAGGTGTCCTCTTGATGCTGTCCAAAATCCTGTTTCTAGCGGAATTTAAACTTGGGTCGTTCTTTTTTGTGAACTTGTGCCCCCGTCCCAAATAATATGATTTCGCATCATGCGTCTTTCGAAATCCGTACTAGTCCATAACCTACAATATTATTGTTCCTCATTACTCAATACATGGTTATGGTACAAGTCATTGTTTATCCAGAACAGCTATAAAGATAATACTAGATTACACCAGTCATTTATTCATCTATTTGTACACACAAATATGAATACACTCCCTACGCCTACTATTTCCATATGAATACACTCCTTTCGCCTACTACTTTTTTATCTCTTTTCTGCTTACTCACACACACACACACACACACACACACACACACACACACACACACACACACAGGTGAGCACATAGGTGCAAAACAATGTGGTAAATATAGTACTCAAATACCAAATGTAGACTAATATGCAAAACTTCGACGAACGGGAACGTGAAACTCTGAGTAACAGTTTTGTGATAATTTGCAGCTTTAATAAAAGTATCTGTATATCTGTATGTATGTATATATATATATATATAGTATTAGGGAAGAGAACCAAGGTTCATGAACTCATCGATGAAAATC
>NC_068994.1:14163932-14167894 GCF_001194135.2 Octopus bimaculoides
ATAGATAGATATAGATATAGATATTTTACTCTCTTTATACACATATATAGTGGTTAAAATGTTGAGCTCAAGATCACAAGGTTATGGGTTCAATTCCTGAATCGGGCAGCTGTGGTGTCCTTGAGCAAAGTACATTATTTCACATTGATAATTTTCAACTGAAAAATAAGAACCAGTCTCATGCTAGTGCAGCTCCCTCTACTTAAGCTATCACATCTTCAATGCTCTGCTGGGTGAAGGGTGAGAGAAACGAGAGTGTGTCTATATTTACTCGCAAGTACATATGCACTTAAAAAAATAGCGAAAGCAAGTTATCATGCCATAATCGTGTGCGGGTGATAACTGTGTCTGATACGACAGCCTATATTACTCTTAAGGCCCATAAGAACAATTTCTTATACGAACACAAGCAGAAATTAATAAAACTTTAATAAACAAACGTATATTTAACTAGACTTGCTCAAAATTAATAGATACATTCTTTCAACCCAATGTGCTTGACCTGGTAAAATAGTTGCAAAATCACCCTCAAATTGTACACCTGCAATTTTTAATAAAGGAATAACACAATAGATGATGTATCCCTATATAGTCTTATAGACATCTTGGACCGCGTAACAGGAGGCCACTTAATTGATTGTCATAAAAATGTTCGATAACACAGACCCGACTCTAAACCGCTCGTTATTTTTACTACTACTACTACTACTACTACTACTACTACTACAGTGGTCTTTGAAAGATGAAGTCGACCACAATTAAGTTTGGATTCGTTTCAGGCTGTCAAGAATCGGCTTTTCTCGTTGCTCCACGTAAATGCACTATGGACGAGAAGCTGGGGGGGGGGGGACTCTGCGCAGTAGCTCAAGCTACAGAAAATAACAGCCAAATCTCCCTCAAATCATACCTTATGGTCTTTAAAAAAATAATTGCAAGGCTACATTATGTAGTGTAATCCATGGTATCCCTAAAGTGATAAGATGGTAACAGTTTTAAATACCTATGATCAAGTTTGTTCGTTTAAGGTGGCGCGTATTGGCAGAGTCGTTTGAACAGTTTGAATGTCTCCCGAAGTTTGTTCCGACTCTCCGCTGTCTGAGTTCAAATCCCACCGAGGTCAGCTTCGTTTTCATCTCCTTTAGGGTTAATCAGCAAAATGTGCCTATCCAGAGAGTTGGTTTGGCGAAACAGTAAGAATATCGGATAGATTGCCTCGCGGTATTCGTTCTGGCTCTTTGAGCTCTGAGTTGAAATCCCGCCATAGTTTACTTGCGTGGTATACATAATACGGCGTCCGGATTAACACCACTTCCTGATACCTTGGATTCTTTCAGGGATAATTCCCTCTTTATCAGCAATCGCGGAGACCCTGTAAAAGATCAGAAGCAATGAATGCACTATTGATTAAACGAAAAAGAAAAAAATTATTTAAGACGAGGATGTCTAGTTCTTGTTTTGAAGCTCGGGTTCAGTCTTATCGCACGGCACCTTGAGCAAGTGTCTTCTGCTATAGCTCCGGTCCGTTCAATGCCTTCTGAGTGAATGTAGTAAACAGAAACTGCGTGGAAATCCGTCGTGCACACACACATGCATGCGCGTGTGTGTGTGTGTGTGTTTGACCCCTTACCGCTTGACAGCAGGTGTTGGTTTCTTTCTGTATCCAAAAAAGGGTCCGATCGAATAAGTACCAGACTAAAAGAAAAAAAAAATGAAAGGTACAGGGGTAGATTTGTTCGACTTATACTCTCTGATGCGGTACCCCAGCATGGTCGCAGTCCACAATGACTGAAACAGGTAAAAGATAAAAACTATACTACAACAACAACAGCAGCAGTAGCAGCAGCAGCAACAACCACTAACAACTGTAACCACAACATGTGCCGTAGCTTAATACGTAAATAAGACAATCGGTTGTTTAATAGTGGAGTCACACTATTCTTTTCTACTCTAGGCACAAGGCCCGAAATTTTGGGGGAGGGGGCCAGTGGATTAGATTGGCCCCAGCACGCAACGGTACTTTATTTACCGATTCCGAATCCTAGTGTACATCTTGTAATCAATATCAGAGGACAATAACCTCTCTCGGGAGAAGACTAGGTTATGTAAAGTAGTTCTTTGGAAGTTTATGATAATCGAAACAATTGATATCTGGACTCCGCCCCTGTTTTCATATAAAATTTACTATTGTAGTTTACAATGTCAATAAATTATAATTTTCAGCCTTTGGCTTTGAAGGTTTTGTAGTTTGGTAGACCGTTGACATGGAATATTTAGTGTCTCTTCTCACTGACCTATCAGATAAATACTGGGTAGGGTGCTTGGCTGTTCCAATGCCTCGGCTTTATAATTACCCACACGGTAACGTTCTGGTTCTTTTGAGTCAGCATTAAAAATTATTTTTAAAGCGGTCAGATTCTGTGGGAGGCAAGGGCATGAACATGACACAGGAAACTTCTTATGAAAGAACTTACCGAAAAATGCAATGCACGATTAAGTCAGTGGCTTAAAAGCCGAAATAATTTCCTATCTGATACCATACAAAATGAAATCCTACAGGCATATGCTCATTACATCGTGCAAGAGATATCAAAATTATTGAACATTCCATGTTTATTGGTATTATATGTGATGGCACCACTGATTGTTCTAGCATGAAACAAGAATCAATCATTGTCCGTTATGTTTCTGAAGATCTCAATGCCTACAAAATCTTCCTCGGTTTTTATAACCTTCCTGATTGCTCTCCGGAGACACTAAGGTTAGTCCGGGCATTTTTTGCCGCTTAAACATTTCGCTTGGCTCAAAATTATGCGGCTTTTCATTTGATGATGCAAGTACCTTGAGTAGAAACATTTCGGGGATACAAAAGAGATTAAAGACATGTTTCCTGGTACATATTTTGTACATTGTGGAAACCACTCTCTGAACCTTGTCCTTCAAGCAGTTGACTCTACATTTGCCATTGTATCTGATACACTGAACTTTGTTTACCAATGTGCCATTCTTCAGAAAGAGTCACCAAAAAGAAAAGTAGCGCTAGGGGCAAGACTTTGTAGTAAAAGGTCATATTGCAAGTAGTGTATCCAATTTGTTGTTGCATTAGAGCAACAACACTAAAACGGACGGAAAGCAACAATAAGAAGATTAAGGATTTCTTGCTGGAGATTCTGAATGGTACATCGCTATGAGCAACAACAAAGTCCACTGTCAAATGAGTGCTGGAATAATCGGTATTATCATGGTTGGGAATGTATCTGGAATATGTGAATCTGTGGCAAGTAGCTTACAGCGTCCAGACACAACAGCCGGTGACTGCTTGGAACTGATCGAGAGGTTGAAGACCTCTCTTTTAAAAATGAGAAGTGAGAAGCTTTTGAAAACTATTTCGGTGAAATATCTTCTGCTGACTTTCTGAAAATGCCTGACATTTTTCGTTCCAAGAATACGCAAGAATACACTTCTACGTTTCAGACATACAACTACTGAAGGTGGTGCTTTCTCTGTCATCAATGACTGGCATCGGCAGTTTTTCAGTATCATTAATGTCGTTGAAAATTAATCGAATCGCCGCTTTCAGCAAGAGAGAATGCGCATATGCTCTGAGTGAGTGCATTTCGGCAATCAGCTCTGGGACGTTTGAACTTGCAAATGCACCCCAGCCTTCATTTTACTAGCCCTCACAGTCATCACAAATCAAAACTCCTTACTGGACTGTGGACGGAAAAAGAAACTTTGCCCAAATAACTACATGACATTGTTGAAAAATGGAGAGCTTCTGAGTGTTGATGCTAATGCAGCTTATTCTGTCTCGTACAAACGGAAAAGTGCTTTAAATCATTACTAAAAGTATTCTACTCTCGTTTCGGCATTGAAACTTTCCATGAGGATGTGCAAAACATTTTCACACACACACACACACACACACACACACACACACACACATATATATATATATATATATA
>NC_068994.1:14169011-14173095 GCF_001194135.2 Octopus bimaculoides
GTCTGCCAAGTTTATTGTTCCGAAAGATGATTCATAACTATTCTCTTTATTATGTTCAATAACGTGCTTAATTGTACTACAGACATCTGTTTGATCAAAGTCTACAATTTTTAATTATTCATTGATTCATTATCTGTGACATTTCCCCCTCCCCTCTCTCTCAATCTCTCGCTCTCACACACACTCACATAGATACACACACATACATATGTACGCATGTATAGATATATCGGTACATTCCTACCTATTACATACATACATATATAGAAATATATATATATATACACACACACAAACACACACACACACACACACACACACATATATATATATATACGCGCGCGCACACTCACACGCACACACACACCCACATACACACACACATGCACGCCACGCACACACGCAAATATTTGTTGAGGAGAACAAAGTCTAGATTCGATTGTTTAATACTAGTTACATGATTGAGAAATGAAGTGACAGTGGAACAGGAAAGACTGAGAGAGAGAGAGAGAGAGAGAGAGAGAGAGAGAGAGAAAGAAAGAGAGAGAGAGAGACAATGTAATCTCTCAGCATCCTTTCCGGTCATCAGCCTTATGCTACCCAACTCCCTACCCGTTCAAAACGCGTATGTACACGTACAAACCGATACACACATACACACATACACAAGTATAAACGTGTGAGTGTATGTGTGTTTATGCGTTTGTTTACGAAGAATAGGCAAACCATGGGTGGAATGAGCAGTGCAACATCAAGGGGCGGCCACAGAAGAAGAGAGTGAACAATATAAGCGGTTGACGACCAAGGAAAATAGTTGATGCAAGCTGCTTTTCTTCTCATGCACTTTCGTCATTAATTACCAATAGATTTTGATTGACTGATGTGTGTTTGTATTCATGTGTGCGAACGTGTACGTGTGTCTTTATATGTTATTTGCAAATTTGAAAGTGTTTACGTCAGAGCTTAATATTTTTCTTAATGAATTCATTATATATTTGAAATCAAAGTCGAATTTAAACGAGCTAATCAATAATTATATGTGTCGTGTTTGTCCATTTATGATTTCAAAGTCGTTTGTATGATAGTGGTAATAGTTGCGTCTTTGAGGTTAGCTTCAGCGCCGATTAGAATCGATGTCGGGCATAATATTTTTCAGGGGATTCATCAATAGTAATCTTTTCCTTTTAAATCCTCGATTGAAAATAAAACACATTTCTATATTATGAGCGTTATGACATTGTTCTGTATGAAATTGTTAATAAACATATCCATGAAAAGTTTTCCGCATTCAGTGATTGTTGCGTTATAATAATTACATAAGTATTATACGGTGTCTCATAATATTGGGACACATTTTAAACGCAAGTAACTACCATATTTCCGGCATACAAATCAGATATTTCAGACCAAAGCTTACATCCAAAACTGGTGGTCGATTTATACACCAAGACGACTTTGGAGTACCAAAAATTTCATGTAAAATGCAATAGGAATTGGAAAGATAGCCAATCAAAGATCAGAAATCTGTTAGCCATTTGGTTTATATAAACAGAATTTGAAGCTGTTTTCCTTCTTATGTCTATTAACCCTTGAGATTTACAAGACATTACGACTGTCAGATCCTTTTTCTAGCAGTATTTCAACCCTCTTTCTGTTATTTTGCCAAAGGCACGTTTTTAGTTGAATGAAGTACCAAATAGCGATAGCTCTTTGTAAAGTTAGATATCGTATTTTCTGGCATACAAGTCGAATTTTTCAGACCAGAATTTACAACCAACAAAGAAAAAGAAAAGGTAGTCGACTAAGACAATTTTGGAGGACCAAAAGTTCCATATGAAATACAATAGAATTTGTAAAGATAGTGACAATATTTGAGTGGTCACACTATGTGTTTATTCTACATACTATGCCGACTTTTAAGCCGAAAAATACGGTAGGATTGGAACTAGCATGGGTTAGTGTTCACAGTCTTATAAATTACAAACGAAAGGTGCCCTAACATTGTGAGACACCTTGTATATAAAGATAGAATGACACAATTCATTGATATGCCTATCACTGATACGAATGTCAATAAAAATAGTTTTCCTGGATTCAAGAGGCTTGTGTTATTATAATAATTATGTTGAAACAAATAACAAGATATACGTGAATAGAATGAGTGACTTGTATTATTATCAATGTATTATTGGCTCTAATATTACCTTAGTATTATAGTCCATTGTACATTAGTTATAATACATGTCCTTTTTAATAATACGCACATTGATACATACATACGCTCCATAATCAGTGAGTCAGTAAAAGTCAACTGTATCGGGATAATAATTCTTTTTGGTTTTGGCACAGGCCACCAGTTTTGAGGGGTGGGTGTTCATTGATTACATCTACCCTAGTACTCGACTGGTACATATTTCAACGACTCTGAAACGAGGAAAGTCGATCTCGGTGGGATTTGAACTCAGAACGTAAAGGCAGACGATATATCACTAAGCATTTTGTCTGGCAAAATAACAGATCTGCCAACTCACTGCCTTTAAAATGACAACGACAAAAACAATAATAACAATAATTCTTTTTACTTTAGCCACAAGGACTGAAATTCAGTGGGAGTAGGTTCGACTTCAGTGCACAACTGGTTCTTATTCTATCAACCCCGAAAAGATAAAAGGCTAAATGGAGTACAGGAAGATTTAAACTCAGAACGTAAAAACCGGAGGAAATGCCGCTAAACATTTTCTCCGACTCAGTAACCATTCTGCCAGCTCACCGCTAAGGTTTAAAATTTTGACACAATGCCAGCAATTTCGGGGAAGCTGCAGTCACCTTTCTTCATTCTACGTAATGCTTGTGCGAAACCATTCCCATTTTGTTTAGAAATAAGAACGGTTACTGTTCTCGTTGTTTGTGCTGATGGCGGCGGTGATAGTGCTGGTGATGATCGTGATGGTGGTGTTAGGGGCGGTAGTGGAAGTCGAGCTTCTACCATTTTAAATTTTATCCTGCAATGTTCTGCTGCTGTTGTTGTTGCTGCCAGTGATTTGCCTCTCGACCATAACAGTTAGTGGTGGGAAAATAATGTAATAATGGCTGTTCCAACTGCCATCACTTCACTCGACTTGAGAATCCATATTGTTCTTTTTTTATTTGAAATATTAAATGTTAATTTTTAAATCTCAAAATTCATCCTTAGAAACCGAAATTTCGCCGAACTAGCTCGCTGTAAGCAAAGCGAGCTGGCTTATTTAGAAAACAGTTCAGCAAAAATTTGAATATCAACTAATAAAACAACGGATTTCAAAGAAAACTTACGAGCTACGAACAAGAGTCCTCTCTTTCCCATCACAAATAACAACAATAATCCTTTCTTTTTTGGGCCCAAGGCCTGAAATTTGGTAGGAGGGGACTAGTCGATTACATTGACCTCCCCCCCCCCACTATTTCTATGGTACTTAATTTATCGACCCCGAATGGATGAAAGGCAAAGTCGACCTCGATGGAATTCGAACTAAGAACGTAAGGACAGACGAAATTCCGCTAAGCATTTTGCCCGGCGTGCAAACGATTCTGCTATCTAGCCGAATAATAATTATAATGATGATGATGATGATGATGATGATCATGATCATGATCATGATCATGAATGGAGTACAAATTACTGTTTATGGTTTATTCATGTTATCAGAAGACATCATTCATTCAAGATTAATGAAGAGACAGCTTATTTGACAAATAAATCAACCGATCTTATGACATCAGATCATATAACATTATTTGATAACGATTTTATTAGAAATAGAGGTACCGACCTCCGCTGAGGTCAATGAACCTTCAATACATTTCTGAAACAATTACTGAAGGAAAAATTTGGACATACATTTCCGTTTCTTTTTAACTTTCTAATTTTTTTTTATTTAATGAAACGTAGGTGCTGGTATGGGTGTATGATTAAAATGCTGGTGTTGGGTTCAGTCCTACTTCGCAGTACATTGGCCAAGTGCATTCTATTATAGATCCCGGCACGATCAATGCTTTGTGAGTGAATCTAGGAAAAGGAAACTGCGTGAAAGCCCCTTGTGTGAGC
>NC_068994.1:14173458-14176143 GCF_001194135.2 Octopus bimaculoides
TCTTCTTCTTCTTCTTCTTCTTCTTCTTCTTCTTCTTATTATTATTATTATTATTATTATTATTATTATTATTGTTATTGTTATTATTATTATTATTATTATTATTATTATTATTATTATTATTATTATCATCATTATTATTGAATGCGAGAGCAGTGCATTTCATCAAAGTGACACTGGGGTCAAATATACGAAGCCCAGTATACCCATCATGACTACCCATCTGATAAGGGTACACCAGGCACATGCATCACAACCATATGTGCGTGACATGGTGATCTCATATCAAGATAAACAGTGCATGACCTTGCAGGTGGGGTCCAGTTAGAATCTTCTTCAGTTCGAGTAGCCCATCCCGCTCAAAAGGTCCCTGAATAATGATACTGCCCAAGTATTTACAGCCTTCACTAGATTCGGACCATTTAGCTTTGACTTCATTAGCTTCCTCACCCGTCTGATGTACTCATTAGTTTTCATTTTCATTTCTGTAGTTAGTACTCTGTAAGATTCTAATACTCCTAGATACAACTCTCTCCTCCTTTCAATGATTTTAATGTCTGGCCATCTAGTAACTGGTTGCCTTCGCTGTTGACTACCTGTTCCCTTCTCATGACTAATATTGCACACTTATCTATGCCAAATTCTATGCCTATATCTTTGCAGAAGAGTCTTACATTCTGTATTAAGGAATCTATCACTTTTTCATTCTTACTAAAAAGCTTCAGATCATCCATGTAGAGCAAATGGTTAATCTTTCCTTTAACATTTCTAAACTGATACCCTGCCTTTACCTTCCTTAATACTAAACGGAAGGGGATCAAACATAGAACAAATATTAAAGGGGACAACAAGTCCCCTTGGAAAATTCCTCTTTTGATATTAACTTCCCCTAAGACTTTCCATTCCTTGATGCTGAAGCTAATTAATTTTGTTATGTTGTCTGCTATACTGAAAATACTCAAACATTCACTCAGTGTAGGATCATGTCATAGGTTTTCCTATAATCTATCCATGCTATTGTTAGATTTTTATTACTAGCTTTTACTTAATTTAAAACTGCTTTATTTAGAACAGCTAGAAGAGCATGTATTTTTTTACATTTCATGCCCTCTCCAGTTTTGCGCAGGCCTGGGCTAGATGTAAGAAAATCCTGGGTAGCCCAATCGTCAGGATTCCTCTCTCGACCTTGCTGACGTAGTCCAAAGGAATGCAGAGCATTACGTTTGGCACCAGCTTGGTTGCAGGAGCTGCCGGAAGAGTGTCGAGTTGAACACTAAACCGCGTACAGAGCTCCACTCCGGATTTCTTTGAAGGTTGTCTCCTTTCCGTAACCCTGGATAGGGGCCCATACCGGGTACTGTCAGCCGGAGCCAGCTGAGCCCGGGACTTGTGTCAAGCAGGGTCGTCACTCCCTGAAGTAGTGAAGAAAATCGCTACCCACTACACACACAACCCTGCTAAATATAAAACACACATACACAGACTCATACACACACACCACACTGAACTCTAAGACCAGTCAACAGAAAGAAATAAGAGAAAATAAACAGAGAGAGAATTTTAAAAATTGTAGATTTAGTGGTCAAGCATGGTGAATGATTAGAAAAAAGTTTGAAAGAAGAGGTTGAAAGAAAGGGAGATAATAAAGTGTGGTGATCCCAAATGAAGGTGCGCGCGTGTGTGCGTGTATGTGAGAATGGTGTATGTGAATGTGTAAGTGTGTGGGGGAGAAAAGGGACAAGTGACTTTGACTTGTGTGAGTGTGTGTATGTGTGTAAGTGTGTGCGTCTGTAACGTGTGGTTGCTCATATATGTGTGGTGATGCTATTGAAGATTGTGTGTAGGTACGTGGATGATGGTGTGTGGGGTGGGTGTTGAGAAGTGGTCAGTGCTAGTGTGCATGGAGTGGTGTGGGCTGTGGTGTAGTGTGGGTGTGTGATGTTGGGGTGTGGGAGTAGGGTGAGGGTTGAGTGTGGTAGGGGTGGGATGTGTGTGTGGGGGTATCATTGAAGCAAGGAGGTGGGTAGGAGTGAAGAGAAAAAGGAGGTGTCAGATGAAGAGAGGTAGGGAGTTAGATGAAGAGAGAAGGGGAGTTGAGTCCATATGGCGCAAAGGAGCGAAGAGAGAAGATTAACTCTCGTTCACGGCGATGGTGGGATTCCGGATGGCCCCTGTGCAAAGATAGTCCGAACACAGTCAGATGTTGTAGTAAATGACCGGTAGAGCAGAAATGGCGCGAGACCGGAGTATCATTGCTGAGTATCAACTGGTCAGCCAAGCGGCGTCCCGTTTAACCGATGTACAGGGAAGGGCAGAAAGAGCAGGAGATGCAGTAAATGACATTACTAGAAGTGCAGATAAAGAAGTCGGTGATGTGATAGGGACGATGATGGTGTCTGTGAGGATGGTAGTGAGGATAGTAGGGGCAAGTACGGCGGCGTGGGCGGGAGCAGGGGAACGAGCCAGGCTGGGAGGTGACGGTTAGGAAAGAAACTGTGGACCAGGAGGTCACGCAGGTTGTGGGCTCGTTTGAAGGAGGGAAGAAATAAGTTGGAGATGTGCGAGGTGGAGCGATCGGAAGTCGCCGGAAGGCTCAGAGAAGGGTACGCTGGAGTGGCAGGGTGGAGGGGTGACGTGAGACGGGTAACAACGGGGCAGGTGCGGAGAGAAAGAGCAGAGACATGG
>NC_068994.1:14176297-14178534 GCF_001194135.2 Octopus bimaculoides
TATATATATATATATATATATATATATATATAAAAGCATATGTGGGCACAGGACGTCATGAAACATGTACAACAAAAAAGTACGAAGCACAAGTACATGGAATATGAACTATTGTTTCGAACAAAGAAAGACACAAATGCAAAACAAAACAAACAGCATAAGACCGACCCTTCATCAGTTGTTGGCTGTTTTTCTAGTCTCGTATTTCGAGCATTTAACAACAATATACGCTTTCGATAAAACATTTGCGTATGTATATATATAGGCAAATATACATACGTATATGTACATACTTATATCTATACGTATATATATAAGCATATGTGGACACAGGACGTCATGAAACGTGTACAACAAAAACCCAAAATTGAGATTTTATGAACGTCGTAATGTGCATTTTACGATACAAATACGATATATTTTTGTGACAAATTTTTCTGCTTTGTAAGGGTAATTTACCCAGTATTCCTGTTGTTCTAACGGCAATTCTGCGTTCGAAAAAAGTATCATCTTATTTGTATCGTACAATATTCAAAAGAGCTTTTTGTTAAAATTGTGGCAAGTTCTGTATGCTTGTTACTTCAAACTTATAATTTTCAACGTGAATTTATCCCGTTTTCCCTTCATTTTTTCATGGCTCTTCGCCTCTCTCTGTGTGTGTGTGTGTGTGTGTGTGTGTGTGTGAACTGAATAAATTTGCAGAGCTACAATTTGTTTTAGAATATTGGTAGGTTCAATGTCTCTTAGGTACTTATTCCTATTGATTCACTCACCATCCCACTGAATGATAAATTTAGATTATCAACCTTCATAATGTTTTCTTTTTTCTGTCTAATCAACATAACAGAAACTTATCTTTACACACTCATTGACTCACCGATACCACACTTCCCACCCAAACGAGCCCACACACAATTGACAGTGTTATACATACAAATAGAGGAAAAACAATAACAAAGAACCGTAAGAATACGCTTCCTCGTCAAAAGAGAAAAAAAAAATCCTACACCCTTAACACTTCTAGACAAAATTAATCAATACCCATTTCGAAAATTCTCACAATCTATTACAAGAGTATCAGACTCGTCTAACATCGCAGACCGGATTCAATAGGAAAACAAATAAAAATAAAAATAAAAAAGAATAAAAAGAGAATAAAAAGACATCCCGCGACCAGATAGTGACAAATATTCCTGAAAAGCCTATGCAAAATGTAGGCTCGAGTAAATAAAGGGAGACAACTCTGAGCACATACTAAGAATGCATAAGGCTAAATTCAATGATTTTTATCTCCCCTCCTTTCAAGAAAGAACCTAATATATTGGTGAACATTCAACGACGTTGTAGGGTACAAAGATTAAAGTTGTAGTTCAGAAAAAGTTAGCTGACATGGCGGACAGGAAGCCATATGAATATAGGAAAAGTGCTACCTGTATTGTGATGATTCGCGCTGGTTACCAAACTGCTGATATCACGACGGTTGTTCAATGATTTGTGAACACTGTAAAGGCTGTATGGGAGTAGCTGCAACGGATACTACGAAGCCGTAGCCAGCAGGAAGGGATGCAACAGGCGTTCTGCCTGTATCCACACGCCGGAATTCATCCAACAACTTATGAACAGGGCCTTAAGTTCAATTCAGACGGTTATTTGAAGCTGCTAAAGACTGATGAAATCCCTGCTTGTAGAGTGTTGCTGTTGGAAGACCATGTGTGTGGCAGCAGGATTCGGCTCCTTACCTTACCAAAAGTGGTTGCTAGGGAATTTCTACGACTTCACCAGCCCCAACTTCTGTCTTCTTAATTCCCTTCATTCTAACCCCATAGATTACTGATGTATGGTGCGGTTGAGAAACACACCATCCACTTCATCTGCAACGGAACGCCTACTTGATCTCCTTTCGAACACCTCATTGATCTTGGCCACCAGCTTGGCAGCCAAGATCAAGAGGATGTTCGAAGATCTTCCCAGGAACACTGTGAAGAACGTATGTGTCAGGTTCCTGAACCATTTTAAGACCATGGTTGAAGCAGAGGGTGACTACTTTAAGTAAACTGTTATCTGCAAGCCATAATTTTTTTTTTTAGCGCCCTTTCAAAGCTTAGCCAGGCTCATGGGCCCGGTTTCCCAGTTTCTATGGCGTATGTGTCCCCTCCCCAGCTGGACGGGACGCCAGTCCATCGCAGCGTTACCCAAGAAACAGGAAGAAAGAGTGAGAGAAAGTTGGGGCGAAAGAG
>NC_068994.1:14179040-14179967 GCF_001194135.2 Octopus bimaculoides
TTTCATCGTGCAGAGATTAATCACTCTACATAAGTGAGTGAAAACATTATGTCACGTGATATTTTCTCATTAATAAATATAATTAAAAAAAAAAAATTTTTTTTTACAGCTCTAGAATGTTAAATAAAATCATATCATCAAAGGCAAAGTTAAACTCATAAAGATAGTTGAGCATGCTCTTTTACTCTTTTACTTGTTTCAGTCATTTGACTGTGGCCATGCTGGAGCACCGCCTTTAGTCGAGCAAATCGACCCCAGGACCTATTCTTTGTAAGCCTAGTACTTATTCTATCGGTCTCTTTTGCCGAACCGCTACGTGACGGGGACATAAGCACACCAGCATCGGTTGTCAAGCAATGCTACGGGGACAAACACAAACACACACATACATATATACGACGGGCTTCTTTCAGTTTCCGTCTACCAAATCCACTCACAAGGCTTTGGTCGGCCCGAGGCTATAGTAGAAGACACTTGCCCAAGATGCCACGCAGTGGGACTGAACCCGGAACCATGTGGTTGGTAAACAAGCTACTTACCACACAGCCACTCCTGCGCTTATATGTTTAAAAATCCAATAATTTTGTTTTTTATTTCACATTTTAAGATTAGCTCACAACCTTGAATTTTATGCATGTTTAATGCTGCGAACATATCAAGCGTTGTACGAAGGGGCGCTCAGAAGTTCCTGGCATTGGGTAAAAGAAAATACAGGGGGATTAGTTAATTATGATTTTATTCAATATATAGGCGCAGGTGTGGCTGTGTGGTAAGAAGCTTGCTTCCCAACCACATGGTTCCGGGTTCAGTCCCACTGCGTGGCACCTTAGACAAGTGTTTTCTACTGTAGCCTCGGGTCAACCAAAGCCTTGTGAGTGAATTTGGTAGACGGAAACTGGAAGAAACCTGTTGTATATATATATATAT
>NC_068994.1:14180631-14182387 GCF_001194135.2 Octopus bimaculoides
CCGTGGATTTGGTAGCTGAAAAGAAACCCATCGTGTGTGAGTGTGTGTATGTTAGTGTGTGTGTGTGTGTGTGCCTTTGTGCCTGTTTTTGTCCCTCCCATCACTTTACAGCCCGTATTGGTTTGTTACCGACCCCATAACCTAATGGCAGTGGATTCATTCGACTAAAAACATTTTCAAGACGGAGCTCCAGTATGGCCGCACTCTAATGACTGAAACGAGTAATAAAAATGTGCGCACGCGCACACACACACACTAACATACACACACATACGCGCGCGCACACACACACACACACACACACACACACTACGTCTTATATACCACTCGCAACAACCTCAGTATTGAACTGGTATTTATTTAATCGAACCCGAAAGGATGAAAGGTGAAGTTGACCTCGACGGAATTTGAACTCGGTACGTAAAGTCAGACGAAATGCTGTTAATCATTTTTGTCCGGCTTGCTAATGATTCTGCCAACTCGCCGACTTAGCTTGAAACCGTTCGTCTGCTTAACATTGTAAGGGACATAACTCTTGCTTATGTAAATTACATTAATTTTTCTTTAAAAAAAAATATCTTTCCATTAAGAACATTTGGATTAATAAGCAGTGTGACAGCTTGTATTCTGATCTTCGCCCCTTCTCTTTCTAATGTTTCAAACAATATCTCAATGAAAATGAGAGAGGGAGGAATGTAAATTCACAGCAAATCTAAGCATCGACCATAATTCTATCCTACGTGGTTATAATAAAGATATTCATTAATGATGCTAGCTTGAATCTGCAATTTGTTTCATTAAAAACAAAATGAAAAAATAAAGTAAAATATAAACAAGAGCACTCGGTGCAAAGCTCCGCCAAGACAACACCAACGTCCTCTCGACGATTAACCAGAGATAATTTTTAAAACGAGAATATCTGAAATAAACTCGACTGCTCTCACAAACGAGAATACTAAAAATGAACCCGATTGCTCTCAAAAATTAAGTAAAAAATCCGGGAAAATAATCCAGAATCCTTGTCCAGTTTAATTTGTTGTTAACGTCTGTATAATGGAAAAATTGGTTTCCTTTATTAACTGACCTTTTAAGGTAGATAACCCTGGATATACTGTTTAACACCGTAGTAGACCGCATGCTATACTAGCACCAAAAGTAGTTACTCAACACAACATACATGTATGTATGTATGTATGTATGGGTTATGAGTAATTTTGCCAAATTTGGTGAAAAATTTGTGGCGGTGTATTGAACAGATTTTCACCAAATTTGGCAAAAATACTCATAACCCTAAACGTAACTCTAACTCTAAAACCCGAACCCTAACCCTAACTCTAAAACCCGAACCCTAACACTAAAACCCTAAAGCTAAAACCAGTACAAACGCACGAACGATGTCATAAATAATAGTACCGCCGATAGTTGTTGACAAACAACGGCACTAATTTTATTCAAGGGAAAAGATCCCATTACACCGCCACAACGTGTTGTTGACAATCCACAGCAGTAATTGTTTTCACCTCAATAGACGTCAGTGATTGGTTGAAATTACCGAAATACGACAATTTAAAAAATATATAACTTTAAAAATATAAACTTTTCTCAACAACACTCAGTGTAAAAGATGTTTTATATGATACATTCTACCAGTGTCCCAAGTTTGAAAGTGTTTCGTTAAGAAAACAAATAGTGTCGGCCAAATTTTCTGATCCAACACTTGTGGACTGCTCGTCAGACTCTATATAAATGCACAATT
>NC_068994.1:14182688-14184178 GCF_001194135.2 Octopus bimaculoides
CTTTATATTGAACACTCAATATTTCATATATTCAATAAGACATATTCCATATATTCAATAAGACATTCAATATTTCATTTCATTGTACCATCCATTTTTATATTATATATTATATATTCCATATTCTATATCCCACATTAATTTTACAAGAATATAAATAAAACATAAAAAACAGAGTTGAAACTCTTTTAAATAAAATAATATATTCCTCTGTACACGATCATACAAAACCCTTTTTTTGTATTTATTTTTACTCACATATATATGTATATATATATATATATAGGAGAGTATATATATAGGAGAGTATTGTAGTTCGCTTGAAGCATTGTGTATTGTTTGTAAAATATAATGTGTCTTGAATGGCACAACAATGGACTATAATAATCATCCATAGTCTGATATAATATTTCGGATTATTTTCGATTCCTTCCTTAAGATGTTGGAGATAGACTGTTTCAGTCTGGATAGTTTGTAGCTGAGTTCTCGGTTGGTTGGGGGTGGGTGAAGTAGGTGGTCTAGTTGGTACGTGGGAAATCTGCCAAGTGTGTTGTTGTTCTTCTTCTTTATCACCGATAGCCATTTGAGTTGGTTGGCTGTTTGACAAAAGTTGTCTTCCAGGTCGAATAAGATTTCCTCGTTCGGCTGTTAGCTCAAGTTCTCTGGTTTATACCAGTGTTCAGTGAAAAACTAAATACGTTAGTTTTTGCATTGATGTATATTAGTACTCCATTTTCTTCTTTTTCTCATTCATATGTGTGTGTGTGTGTGTGTGAAAGAGGACAACAAACAGCGAGGCATAACAAGTATCTCAAGTCATATACATTATTTTATATTATTCTTAAATTAGATGTGGTCTTACAGCTGTTTCTGGGATATCCCGAGTGATAGGCGAGTATGCCTGAATATGGGGTACTCCGTCATCAGAGACAAGTAGAGAACATATGAAAGATCTAAACATGGAAAATTCGCAGATAGTAAGCGAATTTGTCTACTTGTCTCTGATGACGGAGTACCCCATATTCAGGAATACTCGCTTATCACTTGGAATATCCAAGAAACAGCTGTAAGGCCTCGGCCAATTTAAGAATAATATAAAATAATGTGACTTGAGATGCTTGTTATGCCTCGGCGTTTGTTGTCCTCTTTCACAAATATGTATCTACTAAATCGGAAACCTGTAAAGGATCCATAGCTCCCGTCTCAGTTACGAGCTTGGATCCCCGAAAATCCGTTACAGCAATTACCCAGCGTATCTATTCGTTCGTTTAGCTCACCAATAAACTTAACCTCCCGCAGGAGTGGCTGTGTGGTAAGTAACTTGCTTACCAATCACATGGTTCCGGGTTCAGTCCCACTGCGTGGCACCTTGGGCAAGTGTTCTTCTACTATAGCCTCGGGCCGACCAAAGCCTTGTGAGTGGATTTGGTAGACGGAAACTGAAAGAAGCCCGTCGTATATATGTATATATATGTATGTGTGTGTATATG
>NC_068994.1:14185059-14187205 GCF_001194135.2 Octopus bimaculoides
ATATATATATATATATACATACACACACACATAATTATACATGCATGCATCCGCTTGTCTGCCCGTCCATCCATCTATCCATCCATATATCAGTGTGTATGTCTGTGTGTGTGCGCACGCGCGTGTGGACGTGTGTGCGCGCGTAAGTCTAATTATTCTATATTGCAAAAGCATTCAGCACCGACCAAATCCGAAGACAGATACACAAACGCATATCAAGCACTCACGCATATATAGGTCGGTAATTGGTCAGAAGCGTAGGAACGGTGCTGCCAGTCGAATCTGCTTTGGTTTCTAGTATCATTCGTTTTGGTGTCTTTCCTGTAGATAGAATCTAATCAGATATTCATTTTTTGAGGTTAAAATCCCAAATATCTAACCAGGAAATTTTTTATAAGTGTTTTTTTATTTAAAAAATAAGCAGAAAAAGAAAGAAGGAAAACATTAGAAAAGATACAGATTTCTTGACGGTAACCACAACAAGATGGATTACGTTTTTCAAGCCTGGATACCAAACTTTTCTTCGAGCAGTCTGTTTTGTAGACTACGCAAAATACTTCCTGGTGCTAATAGAAAACAAATGATGCTGTCTTCTTGAGATACAGCAAAGCTTTACACCGTGGAACTGTTGCACTGTTGCCAAACTTCAAAATGGCCACGAGAGCAGCCACTTGTATGTATTGATAATAATAATAATAATAATAATAATCAACAACAGCGGCATAATTATAATTATTACCATTTATCGTTGCTTGTTTATCCTCCACTTTCTCTATACCACTCTCTTTGTCTTTCTCTTTCATGCCTGTTGTTTGTCTGTCTAGCTCCCTTATCGGAACTAATCCAATATCTGTCAGTCTTCAAACAACGTTCTAGATGTGACCATGCCACTTTTTATTCAGGCTGTTATTCGTATCCAAGGTTTTATTATCTAATAATACGTGTCCTTCTTTTTTCTTTAGGCAGTAAGAATGTGATTTAGGATAGATGTGACTGCTATTTCTAGCAGGACATATCAAACGACCACGTTGCATCGTTCCGCTCACTCTGCGACGATGGTGTGAGGTTAAAAAAACACAATGTCATACTTCTTTTAATTATTTATCTTTCTAATCCCTTTCTCACATTTCTAATTCTTCATATTTATGCAAAGAAGATTTAATATTCATTAATTCTCTTCAGAAAGAAATTATCATTACAGAATATCATACCATTTTCTCCTCTCATTCAAACGCCCTTATTTTGATATCGTTTCAAACATTTAGAAACGAAAACAAATAAACACCTGTTTAGTTCCAGTCCAACTATGATTAAAGACATTCTAGCCGCAATATTCCCGTTTTTTTTTTTCCTTTTAAAATATATAGAATATCTACGACTGCGTATTTCTACTATTTCTAAGCCTGTAGGGTGTCAATTGATGACGATTTGGTTGCTGTTTCTAACGAACTGATCGACCACATAGTGGTTTATGTGTTTGCTCAACAAATAAACAATTTTAGGGGTTATTAGCGTTAGAATTTTAGACTCACGTAAGAATGGTATTTCTGATTTAATTGTATGTTTACATATTTTTAATTTTAAACGTTGCCTTTTATTTATATTCTATTTTATTTGTTTTGATCGATCGTAAAAACGAGGTGGTTACATGAAAATGCGCCGTTGATGAATATTTATTTTTTAACCGAATCCGTTTCATTGAAGTTACAAATTTTTCTTTGCTCCCGAAGAAAATGCATGAACGTCACAGCTTCTTATATCTCTTTTTCTCGAAAATCTTATTTTCCATGTTCCTCATAGAAAAATTTTGTGTGCGTGTGTATTCTTTCGGTTTTCTCTACAGAATTTGTTACTAAATCGAAAGTAAAACGAACCACTAAAACTATTTCAAGACACGATATTACTTTCGATTTTAAGAGTAAAAGGCCATTTATGACATTTGTGGGTTTATTACATTATGAGCATTCATTCATTTCTTGTAATTGTTATTGACCGATTCCAGCTTGGAGTCGGAATCAGCTGCTGGCTTATAAACACGGGACATACCGCACACTCACATTCCACTACGTTTATACACATACATATACACACATACATACACACACACATATATATATATATATATATATATATATATATATATATA
>NC_068994.1:14187215-14189086 GCF_001194135.2 Octopus bimaculoides
AATATTATCTAACTTGATGATGATGTGTTTCAGATGATTCCTCTTCTTTTTTATTTTAAATTTCATTTTCATTTTATTTATGTATTTAGATAAAATAAACGTTTACGTGTTTTTTAAGGACATGAATGATTTACGATCTTCCTCTGTTTAGACGAGCTTTCCTACCTTTTCGGACAAAACCTTTTGTAGCCTTCGTCCTGTCTTTGTCCTTACATGTCTTTAATTGATATTAGCCTTTGTGGCCAATAAAACGAACGAATTATTTCTTCTTCCTCTATGGGAGGGAGTATTGATTACCGTTACTCTTAGACCTATCTCGAAGGAATTAAATCCTGTACTTTAGAATAGGCCTTATATAGTATTATCACCACTCAAATTCCAGGATAGTTTCAGCTACCTTCAGTCGTGATAGTAACATCTATTTTAAAAGCATTTCATATGTTGCCGCCTATTTTCTTCTGTTACTTGTTTCATTTAATATACTGTTATTAAAATAATATATCTACATTGTAGTCGACTCTATCATTTTGCGGAGATCTGTTATATAAACATTTTTGTAAATAGTTTCGTTAAAATTTTTAAATGTATACAAGAAATATTACTCGAATAATGGTGTGGTAGAACATGTAAAACCACACTGGACTATAAAATGTTCTAACTGTGCTTTAATTTCATCTGTCCAAGGGTTGGAGATCCGATATGTACGGAAGTTTATTCATTAGATTGTAATAAATGTTGCCTTATAACCTCTACGTGGTCGTTTGACCTGTAAGAAATGTCCCTCGAACTCTTAAAAAAAGGATGGAGGCTATTTGAAAAGAATAAATAGAAGACGGAATGGAATGCATATGCTAATACGTTTGACCAGGTCCGACTGACTTGAACTAAGTAAACAAAAACCTTCGGCCTTAAAAGATATAAAACTACCCTATTCGATAATAATATGCGAACAAAATGACGGACGTTATTGTTTAACCCGTGGTCTGCCTACATTGAATAGACATGATCAAAAACACTCCAGCAATGACTATCCCGCCCTTTGCTTTTCAACTATCGTGTATTTAATGCTGCATTATTTGATGCAGTTTTAGGTTTTAAAGACAATAGTACTTTAGGCAGCTGTTGTTCATGTGATTATGTAAAAGCTCTTTTGTTGGCTTGTTGTGGTGGTGTTGGTAGTGTTGGTTTGAATGCTGGCTTTGATAGTGTGTCTGATGGTCGTATTTTTAGTATTCGTATAATAATGCTGTACTACTACAACATGTTGAGAGCGCTTGACCTAGTGGTTAGGGTGTTGCACTCACGATCTCGAGATCGCGGGTTCGATTCCTGAACAGCGTGGTGCGTTGTGTTCATGAACAAAACACTTCATCTCACGCTGCTCTGCGATCACTTCGATATCTGATGCATGGTACATCGTACACCTGTACAGGTAATGTTGATTTGAGGGAGTGATGGTGGTGGTGGTGTTGTTGTTATTGGTGTCTATGTATGTGGGTGGGAGAAGCTTAATGTTCAGCATGAACATTTGATACCTATAAACAAATGAACTGTGCAGGTTTTAGAGTGAGTTAGAAATTGCAAAACCGTCCTACTTACCATACTACACAAAATAGGTTTCTGAGTTTAGTTTTAAATAAATTTCTGCAGTTAAGAAATCATAGTTTGTTTTTTAGTATTTTCCCCAGGAAAATGTGTATTATTTTGCTTTATATTTTAAAATTAGTCTGATGGGGGCGAGCAAGACCAAACTTCGAAGTCACTGTCTACTTTTTCCTGGTCAAAAGTTAACATACATGTATATGTACGTGTATTTGTATGTGCACGAGCATATATATATATATATATATATATATATATATATATATATA
>NC_068994.1:14191668-14207226 GCF_001194135.2 Octopus bimaculoides
ATATATATATATATATGTATATATATATATATATATATGCATATATATATATATATATATATATATATTATATATATATATATAATTCTCTAAATTATATATGTATATAAATATATCATTACCATAATCTTCATTGTCATCATCACCATCATCATCATTGTCATCGTCAAAATCTCATATATTCTGCCCATCTTTTATCACTTTCAGTCACATCAAAAATTCAGACTTTACAAGACTACCAAAATCGCATTAGGAATGACATGCTGCCTGAACAAAGCGGAGTGGATATAGTTAACACTTTGAAGTACTTTTCACAGACATTACTTAGGTAAGTCATGGTCTTTTTGGGGGTTTTGTTTTGAGCCAAAATATATTTTATATTAAAAATATGTTTTATATTATGTCACAGTAAAGTAGTTAGTTTTCTGTTGACCTGTACTCGTTTCAGTCATTAAGCTGTGGCCATGCTGGGGCACAACTCTTGTTGGCTTTAAGGTAAGAGAGAAGGGTTAAGCTGGAAGCCAGGAGGAGCAGTGACTTGGCCACTTCTGCTGATCCACCAATGCGTGGGTGGTTATGGTTCAGGGCAGGGGTTTTCAAACTTTTTGACTTGTGGACCCCTTTATATTTCAGACTTTACCTTAGGGATCCCTTTATAAACGCTTATGAAATTTATACATAAATATTTGCTTAAAATAACATATTTTTTTTACAGTTATTCATTTAACAGTATTTAACAAATAGGTTTATTGTCAATTAAAAGATTTCGATTAAAAAACATATATAGAATCAAATTGCCCATAAAAAGTATTTGCTGTCTATGGACCCCCTGTCTTGTCCTTGCGGACCCCCTGTCTTGTCCTTGCAGACCCCCTGTCTTGTCCTTGTGGACCCCCTGTGGTCTGTGGACCACAGTTTGAAAACCCCTGGTTCAGGGTTCAAACACCTGATAAATATTGGATACCATCTGATGACATCAGTTCCTCCTGGCCAAGGCTCCATTGACATTGGTGAATGGAAAAGCACCTCCTTATAGGTGCTATTAACATAATCTTTATCTAAGAATCTGCTAAGCCATGTTCCAAACATTTATATCTACCCCTACATTGTCATTTTAAAAATAAACAATTACGTCATCAAAATCTTAAAGACCCGCTTCAGTCATGAAAGACCATGGGATTGCATCTAGAAAGTTACCCGGGCAAGGTTGTTTATGGAAGACCAGCAGTTGCCCATGCATACCAGCCTCCCCTCTCCATGCCACTGATGCTTATCCAAGGCAAAGGCAATGGCTGATACAGCTTGGAACCAGTGACATCACAACTCATTTCTACAGCTGAGTGAACTGAAATAACGTAAAATAAAGTGTCTTGCTCAAGAACACAACACGCATTCCAGTCCGGGAATTGAACTCACAACCTCATGATTGTAAGCCCGCTGCTCTAACCACTGAGCCATGTGCCTTCACATTTAACTGGATAACTTGAATCCTGAAAGGTTAGGTATCTTTGTAATGGCAGGGACCTCTAGTCTGGTTGTATTCGTATGATAGACATATCTCTGTTCTCATTCTGTTTTTCATCTAAATATTTATATCTATAGAATCACATTTACTGGATCACGTCTTGGATTATTATTGTTTGTCATTGTTGCCAAAATAAAATTGAAGACATCAATCTCATCTTACCACATCTAATCTCCTTTCATCTAATTCCACCTTACTTTATCCAATTCATTTTCATCTCATCTCAGTCTCATCTAATCTCATTTCAACTCATTTTACTCCATCTCATTTCATCTAATCTCAGCTACTTTTGTCTTATCTAATTTCACTTCACCTCAGTGTCATCTTATTTCATCTCATTTCATGTCATTTCCTCTCATTTTTATCTCATCTCATTTCATTGGATTTCATTTCGTCTCACTTCATCTCATCTCTCAAATCATCTCATCTCTTCTCACTTTACTGATTTACCTCCCTTCTCCAACAGTGTACTTAAAGACGTTCCTGATATCCCGTCTGATAGCTATGGCCCGCGTCAAAGAGACAGTGTCCGCTTGTCTGTCTTCCCAAATTTGAACTACTCTGGTTTGTATGAAGCAGTTCTGAACATCATTGATATAGTTCCTCAGCTGCTTGTCAAACAACACGGTAAGTATATGTGTATATGTATGTTTGTGTGTGCATGTGTGTGTGTGTGTGTGTGTGTGTGTGTGTGTGTGTGTGTTGCAGTTTATCAATTTTCTGTGGGCAAATCTATAGATGTATGTGTGTGCATATGTGTTATGCGACTCAATTGTTTATGAAACAACATTGTATGCTTCTGTGAGGGCAATTATAAGTGTGTGTGAGTGTGTGTGTGTGAATCTTTTACTTGTTTCAGTCATTAGACTACAGCCATGCTGGAGCACCACCTCGAGTGTTTTTAATCAAGCAAATCAACCCCTGTAGTTTTTTTTTTTTTTCAAGCCTGGTACTTATTCTATCGATCTCTTTTTGCATAACCACTTTTTGATATGGATGTAAGCAAACCAACACCAGTTATCAAGCAGTGGTGGGAGACAAACACAGGCACAAAGACACCACACATAGATATATATACAGAGGTGGCACTCCATCGCTTACAACGGCGAGAGTTCCAGTTGATCCGATCAACGGAACAGCCTGCTCGTGAAATTAACGTGCAAGTGGCTGAGCATTCCACAGACACGTGTACCCTTAACGTAGTTCTCGGGGGATATTCAGCGTGACACAGTGTGACAAGGCTGACCCTTTGAATTACAGGCACAACAGAAACAGGAAGTAAGAGTGAGAGAAAGTTGTGGTGAAAGAGTACAGCAGGGTTCGCCACCATCCCCTGCCGGAGCCTCGTGGAGCTTTTAGGTGTTTTCGCTCAATAAACACTCACAACGCCCGGTCTGGGAATCGAAACCGTGATCCTATGACCGCAAGTCTGCTGCCCTAACCACTGGGCCATTGCGCCTCCACATATATACAGATATATACACATTATTTATTTATTATTATTTCTCTACTTTCTGTTATATATCTGTCGTGTCCTTTAATGTGGTAGTATCTACCTTTGGTGTAAACCCTAACCTGTTTCTATAATTCTTGCTTTTGTTTTTGTGTGCTGTAAATCGCCCTTCAACATTGTCCTCCATATCCTGGGCCCTTGTGGCCAATAAAAGAAATCATTATTATTATTATCATTCAGTAGTTTTATTTTTATAACGTGCTTTCACTTCACTACCGAGGGCAGCTCTGTGTGCCTTGGGTATGTGCTGTGGTTTGCTGTGATGCTCTTATGGTTACTGTATTGAAAGTGTTTTACGTAGGATGTGTGCAGTGCCCAGTAGTGCAATTTTCTGTATGTTATATATATTTGTAAGTCCTGGTGTTTTTGTTATGTATTTGTCTGAATATTTTTTTATTATACCTAAGGCACATATTATGATAGGAATTGTTTCTGTATTTAGATTCCACATTTGAGTTACCTCTATTTCCAGGTCTTTGTATTTTGGAAGTCTCTCTTATTATTATTATTATAATTATTAGAACAGAAATAAATTTATTTCTCAAACAATTGATAATGCTATAAATAGCATGATCAGGATAAATTATCCATTTATTGCAGAAAAATACACTACTGGCCAGCCATGAGACTCGAACTCACATCTCTGTGATTGCGCGTCAAGTGTTTTACCATTAAACTAAACTGCCCAGCAACGAATTCTTCTGTAATTTTAGAACTTATAAATTTAGCTTCATAAGACGCTAACGTTAAATTCAACTTTACGATGAAAGTAAACAAACAAAGTTTGTTGAATTTAACGTTAGCGTCTTATGAAACTAAATTTATAAGTTCTAAAATTGCAGAAGAATTCGTTGCTGAGCAGTTTAGTTTAATGGTAAAACACTTGACGCGCAATCACAGAGATGTGAGTTCGAGTCTCATGGCTGGCCAGTAGCGTATTTTTCTGCAATAAATGGATAATTTATCCTGATGACGCTATTTAAAGCGTTATCACGCGTTTGAGAAATAAATTTATTTCTGTTCTGACAATACATCTCAATGCTTCTAAAAAAGAACAAACAAAGTTTGTTTACTTTCATCGTAATTATAATTATTATTATTATTATTGTTATCATTATTATTATTAGCTACTACAACTTATATCACTTTTAATGTCATATTCTCCCAGATCTTGGTGAAGCAATATCGAATGTTCTTGGATGTTTGGTGCCATTTCTAGAGCATGAGTTGCTCAATGCCCTTCCCTACACTGTAGCATCGACTCTGGCAATTTTCCCGCCTTCTTTACACAAAGATACAATTGACCTCCTCTGCAGCAGTCTTCTTCCTATGACATTGGGTAAGTCAGGATTAACATGTTTTTCTTGTTTATAGCTGTCTATATCTTTTATCTGTTTCAGTCATTAGACTGTGGCCATGCATGTATACATATATATGCATGTATACATATATATGCATGTATATACATGACCAGTTCATTTACCCATCCAAACACCATGTGCTATAGAGTCAAAATACCACCACAGTAAATATAATGATACAGTGAATATATATATATAAATTCCTATATTAATAAGGATGAGATCATTATTTAAATAACGATCAAATCAATTGGCAGCATGGGAAGAAAAAACCTTATAGGTTATAATTAGTATTAAAATCATAAATAAGGGTATCTAAGAGATACCACCATGCTTGAAATAGCAGTCAAAACCTGACTCTAAAACTACATCATGTATTCAATACAGCACAAAGTGAAAAGACAAATAGATAAATAAACTGGTGAAAATTGGATAATTCCAGACCCTGGGTTTCTGGCTCATTTTATAAAAATATTTTGCCTTCGCCAATGAAATATACCAAGAATTGTACATAATTACATATATGCATATATGCTTGTATAGATACACACAATGCACACATATATATGTATGTATATTTATGAAATATTTGTAGGCACTTTTGGTCATGATGAACCCACGTATGCAAGTGAATCAGCAGCTGCTATCATTACGATAGTCTTCCAACACACTGAAACTAGCAGTAAGTCTTCCCTTTTGCCTTGTTGCTCTTCTTTACAGTTTTCTGTTGTTTTACTTTTGTTCAAACTTGAATTTTATTGTTTTATTTTTTAAAATGCTTTCACACAACATACTTGAACATTTGTGCTGATATATATATATATATATATGCATATATATATATATATATATATATATATATATATATATATCATCATCATCATCATCATCATCAGTGTTTAACGTCCGCTTTCCATGCTAGCATGGGTTGGACGATTTGACTGAGGACTGGCAAACCAGATGGCTGCACCAGGCTCCAATCTGATCTGGCAGAGTTTCTACAGCTGGATGCCCTTCCTAATGCCAACCACCCTACAGAGCAGACTGAGTGCGTTTTACATGAGTGGGACAGTTTGATAGGAGCTGGCCAGGAAGAAGCCTGCACCAGACTTCTGTGTCTGTTCTGGCAGGATTTTTACAGCTGAACGCCCTTCCTAACACCAACCACCCTATAGAGCAGACTGAGTGCATTTTACATGCCACAAGCACAGGTGTGGTCAGTTTTGGCAAGGTTTGTAAAGCTGGATTGCAGGTCTGGATTCAGTCTAGAATGTTTTTAATTTACTCATGGAGTCAGCCTGATTCCAAATGGTATGATATGTTGGGCTACAGCCCCAAGGAGTAAAATTGAATAAGTGTGACACACTGAGACACTGACATGCACATTTATTATGTTAGATACGTTTAATTTTAAGGAAACTATATTTCAATTAAAGTGTATTTTATAAATATATATGTGCCCCATCTGCAAGGTCATGCACTGTTCATCTTGATATGAGATTACAATGTTGTGCTCATATGGTTTGTGATGCATGTGCCCAGTGTACCCTTATCACATGGGTAGTCACATGGGTATCTTGGGCTTCATATATTTGTATCTGCTCTTTCACTTAATGATCCTTTCTACTATGGGCACAAGGCCTGAAATTTGGGGAGGAGGGGGTCAGTCAATTACATTGATCCCATTATTTTATTGACCCTGAAAGGATGGGAGGCAAAGTCAACCTTGGCAACAATTGAACTTAGAACATAATAATGGATGAAATACCACCGTGCATCATCCAGCCTGCTTAATGATTTTCCCAGTTTGCCACCTTAATGTTAAATATGATGATGATGATTGATGATCATGACTGATGATTGATGATCATGATGATTGATGATCATGGTGATTGGTGATGATGATGATTGATGATGATCCTGATGATTGATGATCATGATCATGATGATGGTGATGACGATGATAATCCTTTCTACTAAAGGCACAAGGCCGGTAATTTTGAGGGGAAGGGGATTGGTTGATTATATATAGGTCCCAGTATTGACTGGGATCTGTGTAATCAACATTAATCATTATAATTTTTTTCTTTATTATTACCACAAAAATACTAGTTGAGGGGACATTATGGTGACTGGTAACAAACTGTAAAAGATTTGTATTTATGGTTTTTATGTGCTTATATGTTATTTTCATTTTTAATATTTCTTTCTAATCTAGTGTTTCATTCTCAAATTCTGGAATTCTTTATGAGTATGAAAAGAGAAGTAGTTAAGGTGAGTATAATTCAGATAATTAACTCTACTGTTTTTCATAACTAATATGTACCACTCCCTACCTGTCACTATGCTGCCGAATAACAATCTAGTCAAGATGAAATAGAGCCTTCAGCAGAAGCATACTACAATGGTCACATTGATATGATCAACAACAACCTGTTTGTTTTTTTCTTGAAAGAAATTTTAATTCTATTTTTCACACACTGTCTCTCTCTCTCTCTCTTTCACTGTGTTTCTCTGCCAGCAGCAATAACAACCTGTCATTTATAGTAAAAGTCTTTTTTTAAAGTCTGCATTGCATTGTCTATATAGATGCATATCTGGGTACATGACGTTGCAAAAGAACATGGACAAAATGATAAACAAGGTACAAAAAACATGCAGGCCACATAGAGAACATATCCTTCATCAGCTGCCACCATTAAAACACTGGTGTTTCGAAGAGTTATATATATATATGTATATATATATATGTATTTGTGTATATATATATATATGTATATGTGTATATGTATATATATATGTATATGTATGTATATATGTATATATATATGTGTGTGTGTATATATATATATGTATATATATGTGTGTGTGTATATATATATATGTATATATATGTGTGTGTGTATATATATATATATGTATATATATGTGTGTGTGTATATATATATATGTATATATATGTGTGTGTATATATATGTATATATATGTATGTGTATATATATGTATGTGTATATATATATATGTGTGTATGTATATATATGTATGTGTGTGTGTATATATATATATATATATATATATATACTGCCACGCCTATTGGAGTAATTTCCCTTTATTTAACGGTTTTTACATAGCATTTTTATTTGTCTTAATAACTAATGAGATGCCGGAGCAGACTTCAGCCCCGGCATCCGAAACTCTGAGTTTTATTATGGCAACCAACTCATTGTCACATATTATATTTATAGATAAATTCCTCCATTCACATAATTTCGAGGTCTCATTCATTCTTCTGTTGTCATATTATTATTAATAATAATAATAATGTATACATATATATATATATATATATATATATATATATATATTCATTTAGGTCATATTGATCTATGAGCATGTAAATGAACCACTCTCTCCTCTATCGCTCTCCCCATCTTTGTTTCAAGAATTATATTTTCAGAGCCCTTCTTCATAATTGTTTTCTTTAAATTTCGTCTAGGACCTGCTCAGTGTTATTGCATATGGACCCCCTTCTGCAAGGGCCCCAGCTGCTAATTTACTGTTCTACTACTGGCCCCAGTTAAACCCATCACATTCAGAAAGACGTGGAATTCACTACAAATACCAGCGTGAGTAGATATATGTTTTATTGTTTCATGTCGTGTCTATTATTTCCATATTAACACAATCAAAATGGTTTCTGTTCTTAAATGAAGTGGGGAAGGAGACTTGTATTGCTATATGAACAACTGATATAACAATGGGATATCTGATCTTATGCTAAATACAGTACTTTGAATTGAGAGTTGGATCTGCTAGTAGCTAGATGATTGAAACAGAAAGAGTTATGTACCTTACCATAGTGCACAATGCAATGATTGTAATATGCTAGTATGCTAACTCCGTGCTCCATGAACATTCAATTTTTTAAAAAACATTTTTTTGCTGTTTAGCCAAAGTAGAAAATGCAACAACGAATGGGTCATTGATAATGCAGTGTGAAGCCTTTATATGACTCTTGAGCTACGCCAATCAATATGGAATAAAAAAAATGTTGGCAAGTCAGCTTATTAGCATATTAATGATGATATACTAAACTTATAATAATCCAGGACAGTTATAATTACTCAACTAAAAAAGTCCCAAAACTTCTTGAATGCACCTCGTATAAATATTCAGAAAACCCATTAAGTGAATGCACAAACATATACATTCATGTACACGTCCTTACTCACATTCGCATAGACCTATTTTCTCATTCACATTCATACAATTGTATATTTGTCTATGTTTTGTAGCATGGCCACCTGTTCTGTGTCAACGAGAAAACTGCGTAAACTCAGGAAATTGTCAAGCTGTCAAGGTAAATCCTTATACAATGTGTTGCATGAAAAAGTAATCCTGGTTCCTAAGCTTTTTCGTGTGTGTGCAATTTTTTTTCTCTATTTACACAATACTCTGAGACTCAGGCTGTTTTTTTTTCAGTTGAAATAATACAATAACACTTGCAAATGAAAAGTTGGATGCCTTTTTGTGTGTATAAATGTATAAAAGTAGCCCAGAATCTGGGCTACTTTTTCATGTACTTTTTCATACTGACCATATCTTGGCATTTATAAGCCGCCCTCTTTCCCTATTTCTGGCGAGGATGTAGTCGATTTGGCTAGAGTGTCTGCCGGAGCGGTAGGTGACTAGGTGACTGGCAGGTTTCCTGAAGTTGGTATTGCAGACCATAAGATTGGTTGCATCACAGAACTCCAGCAGTCTGGTTCCCTCCTCGTTGCGGGAACCGAAGCCATAGCCTCCATGTATGCCATGGAAGCCCCCAGCACGACGTCCGACATGACCGTTGAAGTCTCCAGCCACAAAGAGAAGGTCCCTGTCACTCGTCGACGAGGTAGTTTGCAAGAGGGTGTCATAGAATTGGTCTTTCAGACCATCTGGTAGCCCAGGTTGAGGTGCATAGGCTGAGATGACAGTAGCTAATCTATGATGAAGCACTAGTCTGATCTTAAGTACTCTGTCACTTACTCTAACGACCTCGATTACCTTATCCACCCATTTCTCCGCTAGAAGTATTCCTACGCCCCCGACCCCGTCAGTGTTCCCTGCCCAGAAAAGATGATGATGATGATGATCTTATCAATCTGTACCAGCAAGCTTTCATTGGGAACAGTAGCATATCACACTGGTTAGCTCTGGCAGAGACAAAACTGAGCCCCAAATGCAGAACCACCCATCTATCTATCTATGTCTGTCTGTCTGTCTGTCTATGTGTGTGTGTGTGTGTGTGTGCATGTGTGTGCATGTGTATGTCTGTGATGGAAACTGAAAGAAGCCTGTCGTATATGTGTGTGTGTGTATGTATGAATTTGTGACCACTTATGTTGGTGTGTTTATGTCCCTGTAACTTAGCAGTCTGGCAAAAGAGACCGATGGAATAAGTACTAGGCTTTCAAAGAATAAGTTTGACTAAACAGAGTGCTCCATCATGGCCACAGTCAAATGACTGAAACAAGTAGAAGAGTAAAAGAATATATACACATGCTTCTTTCAGTTTCCATTTACAATATCAACTTGCAGGGCTTTGATAGGCCTGAAGCTAGAATAGAACACACATTTGCCCAAAGTGCTGCACAATGGGACTGAACCCATGGAAACATGGTATTTGGAAGCAAGTTTCTTAACCGCATACCCACGTGCCAATAGCCATAGTAAAAAAGAAAAAAGTTTCCTTCATTTTTCTTCTCTGTTTTGATATTTTTGTCTTTCATTAACCTCTCTCTTTTACTATTTGTTTTTTTTTTCTTCTTACTTCATTCAATATTTCAGATGTGTCCAAACCCTGCTCTTGCAATTCAGTCAAGGGACAAACCACCCCCACTATATGTCTGCAGTGACTGTGCAGAACCACTTAAGAGAGTACACGATGAGTACATGGTTGATATACTACTTCCAATGTCTCATGTACCAACGACCTGCGAGAACAAGGTTAAACATTTTAATTCTTTTAATATTTTTCGATAGATTATTTTAGCATCTTTTTAATGTTTGCAGAACCAGTTAACCCATATTATGCTTAAAGTCAAAAGAAGATCAAAGGTCCTTCTCAAATCCCAAATTCTGTGGCATATACAGGGTAGGCCAAAAGTCATGCACCAAAACGTTTATCATTTTATTCATATTACATTATTATTAATATTATTGAGTGAGCACGTAAAATAGCATGGCCATTGCCAGTACCGCCTGACTGGCCTTTGTGCCGGTGGCATGTAAAAGCACCCACTACACTCTCGGAGTGGTTGGCATTAGGAAGGGCATCCAGCTGTAGAAACTCTGCCAAATCAGATTGGAGCCTGGTGTAGCCACCTGGTCCACCAGTCCTCAGTCAAATCGTCCAACCCCTGCTAGCATGGAAAGCGGACGTTAAACGATGATGATGATGATGATGAGAGCAGTGCATGTTGTCAAAGTGACACCTGGGTGCAAATATATGAAGTCCAATATACCCATCATGACTACCCATCTGCTAAGGGTACACCAGGTACATGCATCACAACCACATGTGCATGACATGGTGATCTCATATTGAGACAGCACATCTACCAATTCTGCTCACAGAGTATTGGTTAACCTAAGACACTTGCCCAAGGTGACATGTAGTGGAAAATGAACTTGAAACCATGTGATTATGAAACAAGCTCCATATCCACACAGTTGTAACTCTGCCAATGTTATGTTAGGTAATTACGATGTTGATTGAAATTGTGAATATAGATTGAGTTAATGAATCTATCTAATACTTACATTTTACCACTGTTTTTAACACTTTAGAATTGCCGTTCAAGCAATGCCATTGCCGTGTGTACCTGTTTTAATATCAACTGTGCTAGTCAGAATGGTAACCGACCAATCAGGTATTGTCAAAACTGTCACATGGTACGCCACAGCAGTGAAACTGGGCAGAAACATATCTTCCATGAAAGCATTCCAGAAATCTGGCATTGTGATCGAGAGACGCAGCGTTATTTAATTGATGCTATTGTAAGGTGAGTTACATGTTCCAGGATTTGACAACATTAGGTAAAGCATTAAAGTCTATATAAACCAATGAAGGAGCTTCTATTTGGTTACATTACTTGCTAGAAATAGCAGAGCTAAATCTCTCTTAAATTATACCCTGCTGTTTAAGGAGGGAAGAATGACACACTGGATAATAATTAGTCCTAGGCATAATTATAACAAAGGCAGATTGGATGTTGAAGGACTCGTTAAATAATGTTTACCTAGATATATCATTGTAGTCTTCATTATGTGGTTCGAGGTACATCATACAGGGTGCATAAGGTATTTGAGGGCAAATTTGTCTTTTTAGTAAAACACATACAACAGCAGAAAACAGCTTTACTAATGAAAAAATTTGTGCATATGAACTAGATTATCTTCTTCATAATTTTATTCAACGTAGCCACTTTCAGCATCAGTAACTGCTTGTATGTGAGATCTGAATCATCTATATTCCCAAATTAATTGGTCCTGGTTCATATCAGACAATACTCTGAGTATGGTAGCTTTCAAAGAATCCTTGGTGTTATAATTGACTTCTCTCTCAACAACACTCCACACATAGTAGTCCTATGGACTGAAATCTGAAGTGTTTGGAGGCCAAGTGTTAGGGATTATGTGGTCATGAAAATTGTCATTCACCCATTCGTAGGTTGCTTGAGCCTTATGTGATGGTGCAGAGTCCTGCTGAAATACATTCTTTATTTATCCAGGGCTTGACAACAGTTTCCAGGCCCTTAATGTAGTTAACTCTAAGACCTTGTGGAAAGAAGTGAGGAAGCATCACATATCTTTCATTACTGACAACTTCAAAAGCCATGACAGTTGTCAGAAATTTTGTGTGCATGACTGTTGGAACTTCAGAAGGATCTGAACATAATCATCTGTCATTTTTGCAGTTAATCTTCTGGTCTTGGTCAAAGTTTTCCTCATATGAGAAAAACCAAATTATGTCATCTGGGTTTTTCCTGACATGGTTTGACCTCTCCTCATCATGTAAGATTTGTACCAGATGTCTTTGTGGACAACATTTCTGATTGTCCCTTTTAACACAGGAAGATGTTTTGCTATTGGCCTCATGGATTTTATGAGATTTCCATCAATGATCCGCTGAAGTTCTTGAGTAAATTTGGGTGTTCTGATGATATTGGTATGTTGGGAATGCTTTTTGCATTTTGATACTGGCGATGCCTTTCCATTTGAAGCTTCTAACCCCTTGCAAACTTAGTTGACAAAAGATCTGGCAACTTTTAAAAACTGAACTCTCTCTAAATTGCTGTGCTCAGCTTTGAGGCCGCAGTTACTGCAGGTCTCTTCGTTTCTTGAGTAAGCTGAGTGTCTACCATTATTATTTTCTGAAACATAAATGACATGAAGTTAATTTGGAAACAGTAACAACTCAAAAATGTCATGTTCTCAAGTTGACACCCCACTCTTCAGATCAGTAGCCTGAACAGCCCATTCTTTTTTTTTTTTTTTTTTTTATAATTCCAGGATGTCCAGAAATTATCTTTACAATTTGAAAAATTCAGAAAAAAATTAAAATTAATGATAGCTCAGCAGAGTTTATTGGAAAAATTAGGCAAACAAATGAAGTTTTATTGGAAGCATCTGAACACTTCCACATGGGCTTTACTAGTTGGATGCAACACATCTAGACAATAAGTTGTAGAAGTTGTAAAGATAATTTATGAACACCCTGTATTTTTGTGAGGTGATTGATTGAGTTTATATAATTTCAGTCTACTCAAAGAAGCACAACCCCTGCAATCAAAACGAGTTGTTGAAATGGGTGAAGAACACTTCTATCAAGTTCCCGAGGAAGACGACTTCTATGATGAAGGCGGCACTGACCGGAAGCTGTTGAGCCGCTATGGGATTTGGTTGCTAGTTGAACTTTGTAAACCCAAAGAAGACATTTCAATTGTAAGCGGCAAATACAGTTGATTAATCTTTTAACATTTAAACTGGCCATATTGGGCCCAAATATTCTCCCTGTTTTATATTCAAAATGGCTGGATTTAGCCTTTCACACCTACCTTATAATATCATTATAAAGTTAAACAAACACATCATTGAACTCTCGAAGCAATGAAATAATTCATGATTAATTCAAAACAATGTGAATATATATGCTTGCGAAGACCTGTTGAGGCAAGTGAAATCGAAATCGAACCAAATTCGATGACTGGCACCCATGCCAACCTCTCCTTCATTGGACACTAAACTTGGCTTGCGAAGACCTGTTGGGGCAAGTGAATTCGAAATCGTGTTGGCACCTGTACCAGTGGAGCGCTAAGAGCACTGTCCAAGCGTGATCATTGCCAGAGCAACTGTCTGGCTTCCATGCTAGTGGCACATAAATAGCACAATTTGAGTGTGATCGTTACCAATGTCGCTGGACTGGCTCCTGTGCAGGTGGCACGTAAAATACACCATTTTGAGCGTGGCCGTTGCCAGTACCACTTGACTGGCCTTCATGCCAGTGGCACGTAAAAGCACCCACTACACTCTTGGAGTGGTTGGCGTTAGGAAGGGCATCGAGCTGTAGAAACTCTGCCGAATCAGATTGGAGCCTAGTGTAACCATCTGGTTTCACCAGTCCTCAGTCAAATCGTCCAACCCATGCTAGCATGGAAAGCGGACGTTAAACGATGATGATGATGATGATGATGTATTTCATCTATCTTTATGCTCCAAGTCCAAATTCTTTCACTATTTTGGAGTTGATAAAATAAGTAATCAACTTACCCCACCTCCTAAACTACTGCCTTTGTGCCAAAAATTGAAACCAGTATATATATATATATAAACATTATATTTGACTCATGTTTATTGCTATGTCTTACACTCACACATACACACACACCAGTGGTGGCTCGTGTATAGGAACTGCGGAATTGCAGCATCCCCTATTTCCACTCAATATTATTGATAACATTCAATATAATGAGTCCTTTTCTCTTTAATTCTTTCTTTATACTTGTACATTATATAATCCTTAAGATTAATGTCAGTAACCATCCCCTACTTTATGAAAAAAATACAAAAATCCTTGTATAGAACTGTGCACTTCACAGTTCCAGCGACGTGTTGTTTGGCTGTTGCGCACATGTTTACATATCTGAGATAGAAAGCTTCACACTAAGGAGAGACAGCACTGTTGTTCACGCAGTGTCTGTGAAAGGCAGTATTCATTATTTCAAATTTTAAAGGATATAAACCAGCCCTATCCAGCTCCAATCTATCTGTTTTATGTTCAAACTGGCCAGATCTGGCCTATCACACCTACTCTATAATGTTCTAAAAATAAACAATCACATTATCTGAGTCACAAAGCTACTCAATATAAAACATAATTAATCCAAAACAATGTGAATGAATAACTAAGTAATTTGAATGTTAAATATTTTGCCCTCATTTTGATTTCTCTAATTATTCTTTCACTTTTGTTTGTTTTTTTGTTTTCTGCCATATTTTACAGGAAATCCTTGGTCGTCTCCTAAGTATGCTGTTCCAGTGGTTTGATGCCACAGCCTATTTAACTGATGGTATGTTATTGTATTTAGTATATTTCTGTCTTTTGTGATGTTTTATAAACTATAGGCACAGACATGGTTGTGTGGTTAAGATGCTTGTTTCCCAACCATATGCTTTCAGGTTCAGTCTCTGTGCAGTTTCTTGGGTGTGTGTTTTCAATTATAGCTCCACACCAGTCAAATCTCTGTGAGTGAATATGGTAGGTGGAACCTGTCATATATGTGTATATGTGTGTATGTATGTATAAATAAATGTATAGATATATTTATATATATATATATAGATATATGCATATATCTATATATATATATAATAATAATATTAGGGATAAAACCCAAAATTACAGGTAAAGACTCAATTACAATCAATTTATTAAAAATTAAAATTAAATTAAGTTTCACAGTATAAAATATATATAGATATATAGTATTAGGGAAAAGAACCAAGGTTTATGAACTCATCGATGAAAATCCACTGTCACATATAGAAAAAATTTATAATTAAAAGTGCAATAAATATGTATAATATAATACAAAGTAAATATCATAAGATCAAGA
>NC_068994.1:14209337-14218176 GCF_001194135.2 Octopus bimaculoides
GCATCTGTACCAATGTCACATAAACGGCACCCAGCACACTCTGTAAGGTGATTGGATTTAGGAAGGGTATCCAGCCATAGAAACCATACCATAACCTCAACCCTAAACTCTAACATTAAAACCTTAACCTTAATCTAAACTCCAACCCTTAATCGTGACACTAACCCTAACCCAGATCAGATCATTTCATAGCATAGACTACAGATACTACAGTAGTCTGTACACTAATGTAGCACCATGTGTTGTTTAAAATACAATGAATGAATGACTCTATGCAATTTTCTTCATTATTTAAATATTTCTTTTGTCTTTTAAATTCTCCTTTCAGTACATTTCAAAATGGCTTCAGAAAGTTGCTAAATCTCATTTTGAAGTCATAGTGTCCTGCTTGCTCCCCCATCCTGTTGAATATGCTCGAGTGGGAGGTTACTGGTAAGTTGGGGTTTTTTTTAATGCAATCATATAACTGTGTGCATGTGTATGCACACACACATCTATGTATGTATATATATATATCTATCTACCTTCCTACCTACCTACCTACATATATACATACATACATACATACATACATACATATAATTCTGGTTAAGTCGTTTTGACTTACATCATTTCCAAAGATAGTCATTCTAAAATATTACTCAAGTAACACTGATGTCAGCCATCAGGTAGGTAACAACACAGTACAGGCATACCTCACCCTACATTGTTAATTGGTTTCAGGAGACATGACTTAAGTTGAATTAACTTGTCTCTAGGCTAGGCTCAGCCAAATTTACTTGTCCCTAGGCTAAACTGATAATAACCATTCCCAGTTCTGTACTTTATTTATGAATGCATTTTCAATAAAACATGGTTAATAAAAGCATATTTTAAGCTTACAAACAAATAATTTTTATTTTTTAATACAAAGCAGTAAAAAAAGCTGAGGTATGCCTGTATTTGAAATTATTTCTTTCTAATATAAAGACTTCTTTCAGTTTCTGTCTACCAAATCTACTCACAAGGCTTTGGTCCGCCCAAGGCTATAGTAGAAGACACTTGCCCAAAGTACCACACAGTGGGACTGAACCCGAAACCATGTGGTTGGTAAGCAAGCTACTTACCACACAGCTACTCCTGCACTATATGGACATAGATATCTGTCAAAGTACGACATGTACTAGTTGCTTGTATGGTAAATTAGATAATGACTGGGAACTGACAAATGAGAAAGGAGTTGATTTAGAAAGAAATAAATGCATAGACATTAAACTGATGGACGAAACCATGAAAGAGGCTGAGAGAATTATAGTAAAGCTAATCAAGGAGAGAACTGGCTTAGATTGGATGCAGTTTGGGTTTGTGCTAAAGAAGAGAACCACTTCTGTATTTGTTTAGTGAAGAACAAACCATTGTACCAAACATTTGTTGACTTAGAGAAGGCTCTGGGAAGGTATGCTGTTCAAGTGTCTGGTGGTTGTTAAGAAAATTGGTTGTAGAATGAATTGAAAGAGCCATGGTGAGAGCACAAACTCGGTGCAAAAATTAGCATGTCAATAGTTTCCATTTGCACTCATCAGTTCTCAGTCTCCTTTTGTTTATTATAGTTGCCAGGTTATAATGGAGGATTCAGAACTAGTTTCCTGTATGCCAGCAGTTTGGCTTTCATAGCTGAAGCAGTAAAAGAATTACAGGAAAAGTTTGAACATAGAAGCAAGGTCTAGAATAAAGAAAGCAACACTGCTGTCTCTTAGGGAGTGACTATGGTCTGTATGTGGAGGGTCAGTTGAAACTCTGTACTGTGTATGCAGAAGGTGCAGATGTACTTCAGGCAGCTGATACAGAAGAAGGGGTTTATATGGATCCACAAAAGGTGGATTCATATGAACAAATGGTGGTGATGGTGAAGATGGTGATGATGATGATGATGATGGTGATGATGATGATGGTGGTGGTGTTATTGTAAACTTGTTATTGTAAATTTTTTTTCTCGTTTTCTTGATTTTTCAGGGACACAATAACAACACGTACAACTCAGATAAAAGAAGGATTGAACTGCTTCTTTTGTTTAGTCCCCTACGACATTATTACGTTTGAGGTATGTCTTTTCTCACCCACCCCATTCTTTGTTAGGTTTCCATTGTTTTTCAGATGCAGCGACAAAAATATTTTAGCAAATTAAATTTAAATGTTGAAGTGAATCTAACGGTTTTTGTGTGTTTTAAATGGCTTATAAACACCTTCCACGCTGCAATTGTTTTTATTCCAGCATACGATAACAGATCAGGTCACTTGCTATGCAAGTACTTCTCCATTATTTATTATCGTATGTTTAATACTAGTGAATGGCTGAACTGCTTGCTAATGATGCCTTACTGAATGTCTTTCAGTATTTGACTTTTCCCCTCTACATTTTGTGTTTAAATCTTGCTCAGTCAACCTTGAAATTCATTTTACTCAAGATGACAACTAGACAGGTGTAGAGTATTTGGTGTAGTAACATGAACAAGAATGGGAAAAAATCACAAGTTCACTTAATACTGAGTGCTTTCTAGATACCTGCTTGGATTTTACACATTTTGTTAAAATTTGAGATCATTTGAGCGAGAATTGGCTATGTTATTAAACTATGAAATGATATCAATTGTTTGGGGACACCCTGTATAACTCCTATAAACTCTGTGTGTGTGTATGTGTGTGTGTGGAAGAGAGTGAGGAGAATACAAGATGTACATGGAATACTAGATACATGTTTATAATCCAGAGACTTTTAAAAACCTTGTGGAAGTTTAAGAGACATTTCTTGCATCAGTAAAGGTAGAATATGATATGTTAATATATTGCTTAATACAGAAAGTTTAGTGAAAGAGTTGCTATTAACCCTTTTGTTACTGTATTTATTTTGAGATGCTCTGTGTTTCTTTCAATTACGTTAAATATAACAAAGAATTTAGTAAAATAACTTAGTTATCATTCAGCTAGTGTTAGGAACATAAATTGTGACTAAGGTTTGGTGGAAGATTTTAATTCAAAACTTATGAAAACAAGACATCTGTACTGAGAGCAAGAGCTGATTTCAGCCAGGTTGGTAACGAAAGGGTTAAACAGAATGAGCATTGTTTTAGTGAGTAGAAGATCACCAAATTTTAAAATGAAACCATCTTGATTTTGTTTACAGATATGGGATTATGTGATGCCCTATTGGCTTGAGGCAATTCGTACTGAAGTCCCTTTGGATGAATTGAATGAATTAAAAGTCCTTTTAAAGTAAGTCTGCACCACTATTTTTTTCTTCTAAATTCCTAAGAATGTTAATATTCTGTAAAGGTAAGGATTACGGTAGCTCTGATACAGAAGCTGATTGCTTAATTGGCACTGGACTTTAGCTCACAAATTATTGCTTAAAATTCTGCATTGTGCTTGTGGGTGATATAAACATGACCTAATCTAATACAGGCGTTTTCAAACTTTTTGACTTGCGGACCCCTTTATAGATCAGGGGTTTTCAAACATAATATTTCAGGCTTTACCTTAGGGACCCCCTTATAAATGCTTACGAAATTTATACATAAATATTTGCTTAAAATAACATATATTTTTACATTTATTTATTTAACAGTATTTAACAAATAGGTTTATTGTCAATTAAAAGATTTCGATTAAAAAACATATATAAAATCAAATTGCCCATAAAAAGTATTTGCTGTCCACGGACCCCCTGTCTTGTCCTTGCGGACCCCCTGTGGTCCGCGGACCACAGTTTGAAAACCCCTGATCTAATAATAAACTTTCATTAGTAGCGAGCTGGCAGAAGCATTACCATGTCAGACAAAAATCTTAGCAGTATTTCTTCCAACTGTTTCCATTCTGAGTTCAAATTCCTCCAAGGCTGACTTTGCCTTTCATCCTTTTGCATTTGTGAAAATAAGAAACAGCTGAGTACTGGGGTGAATGTTATCAGTTTTGTCCTGTCCTTAAGATTACTGGCTTTGTGCCAAAAATTAAAAAGAATTAATATATTCTCTTGTGGTGACCTATAATTGATTTAGCAACAGAATTGTTAGAGTATTGGACAAAATAAATGCTTTGTGGTACTTCGTTCTAACAAAGGTGGCGAGCTGGCAGAAACATTAGCGTACTGGGCAAAATGCTTAACGGTATTTCATTTGTCACTGCGTTCGACTTTGCCTTTCATCCTTTCGGGGTCGATAAATTAAGTACCAGTTACGCACTGGGGTCGATGTAATCGACTTAATCCGTTTGTCTGTCCTTGTTTGTCCCTCTGTGTGTAGCCCCTTGTGGGCAGTAAAGAAATAGGTACTTCGTTCTAACACTTTACGCTTTCAGTCATCTTTCAATGGTTTGACAGGAGCTGGAAACCCAGAAGACTGTGCCAAGCTCTACTCTCTATTTTCACATGGTTTCTATGGTTGGATGCCCTTTCTAATGATAACTGCTTTACAGAGTGGACTGAGTGTTTACACACACACACACACACATATGTATCCACACACTAACCATCATTCATGATTTAAGATATATGTACATATCTACGTGTATGTGAGTTTTGTGTTTGTTCTCACACACACATGCGCACTACTTGACGACTGGTGTTGGTGTGTTTACATCCCTATAACTGATAAAATAAGTATCAGGCTTAAAAGAAAAAAGTACAGGGATCAATTCATTCAACTAAAATTTCTTTACGGCGGTGCCCCAGCATGACCACAGTCTACTGACTGAAACAAGTCAAAAAGATATATATATACATATATATATATATATTTGAATATATATATATAGGGTAGCAAATTTTTACGAATTTCACTACTAGTGGCCTAGCATGTATAAAAAGTCAATAGACGACATATTCAATTTAAAATAGTGTACATTTAAACACAAAACAAATTACATATAACAGGCAATTTCTACATGCTAGAGAATAGTCAAATGACTGCAAAGCACAAAATTTAAATACTCTTTTACTTGTTTCAGTCATTTGACTGTGGCCATGCTGGAGCACCGCCTTTTTTAGTCGAGCAAATCGACCCCAGGACTTATTCTTTGTAAACCTGGTACTTATTCTATCTGCCTATTTTGCTGAACCGCTAAGTGACGGGGATGTAAACACACCAGCATCGGTTGTCAAGCGATGGTGGGGGGGGGGGCAAACACAGACACACAAACATATACACACACACATACATATATATACATATACATACACTATTTTGTGTATGTATATGTAAATGTACACGTAAATGTACACTATTTTTTATATGTATATATATATATATATATATGTGCATATACATAAACACACATGTATATATACATATATATAATGCAGTACTAGCCAGAATCGGATATGCTATATCTATTTAGAGGTGTCAGCTTTGATCTCTCGCAAGAGACAGGCTCTCTAATTACGTACTGACAGTGCTGGGTTATGACAAGACTATGGCTTTAGGGTGGTTAGCAGGACCTAGAAACCATGCCAAAGCTGACAGTGGGGCTCAGTGCAGCTCTGTAACTCAATGGATCCTGTCAAACCATCCAACCCATGTCAGTATAGAAATTGGATGTTAAATGAGGATGAGGAGGATGATGATGAGGAGGAGGAGGAGGAGGAGGGTGGTTGTGGTGAATGGTGGTGGTGGTGGTGATGAAAAAAGAAGAAGAAGAATACCAACAATCATTACTCAGTTAACAAGTAACCTTTTTTTTTTTTTGTTTCATTTCTTCTTCACAGCAAAGCATTTGACATTGACATGTGTCCTTTACCATTCACATTGGAGCGTATGTACCACTTTGTGTCTGAGAGATTCCATGATGGCAGTGCTTATGTTCAAGAACAATCACTACAATGGCTTCAGGTAGAATCATTATTATTATTATTATTATTATTATTATTATTACTGAGGGCTAGTGAAGGCACATGGCTCGGTGGTTAGAGCGTCGAGCTTATGATCATGAGGTTGTGAGTTCGATTCCAGGACCGGGCTGTGTGTTGTGTTCTTGAGCAAGACGCTTTATTTCACGTTGTTCCAGTTCACTCAGCTGTAGAAATGAGTTGCGACATCACAGGTGCCAAGCTGTATCAGCCTTTGCCTTTCCCTTGGATAACATCAATAGTGTGGAGAGGGGAGGCTGATATGCTGGCCTTCCACAAACAACCTTGCCTGGACTTGTGCCTCGGAGGGCAACTTTCTAAGTGCAATCCCATGGTCATTCTTGACTGAAGGGGGTTTCCTCTCATTACTGAGGGTGCATGGCCTAGTGGTTAGGGTATTGCACTCATGGTCGAGAAATTGTGGTTTCAGTTTGTAAACCAGGTGGTGCATTGTATTCTTGAGCAAAACACTTCATTCACATTGCTCTGCAATTACTTTGACACCTGATGCATAGTACACTGTGCGTTTGTTCATACAACGTCAATTTGATGGAAAGAGCAAGCTAATGTGCAGCATGAACATTTGATCACTGTAAAAAAAATCATTTGTGCAACAAAAGCTGAACACTCATACATTGCCTTTAACAGGAGAGTCCATCATCTGAGTTCAAATTCCGCTGGAGTCGACTTTGCCTTTCATCCTTTCAGGGTCGATAAATTAAGTACCAGTTGCATACTGGGGCAGATCTAATCGACTGGATCCCTCCCCAAAAATTTCAGTCTTTGTGCCTAGAGTAGGAAAGATTGCTGTTATTATTATTATTATTATTATTATTATTGTTCAGTAGTTTTATTTTTATAACATGCTTTCACTTCACTACCGAGCGCAGCTCTGTGTGCCTTGGGTATGTGCTGTGGTTTGCTGTGATGCTCTTATGGTTAGTGTATTGAAAGTGTTTTGCATAGGATGTGTGCAGTGCCCAGTAGTGCAATTTTCTGTATGTTATATATATTTGTAAGTCCTGGTGTTTTTGTTATGTATTTGTCTGAATATTTTTTTATTATACCTAAGGCACCTACTATGATAGGAATTGTTTGTTTTTAGATTCCACATTCAAGTTACATCTATTTCCAGGTCTTTGTATTTTGTTATTTTGTTATTATTATTATTATTATTATTATTATTATTATTATTATTATTATTATTACTACTACCACTATTATTATTATTATTATTTGTAACACAGCAAGTCCACAAGAGATGTTATCCCAGTTGTTGGAGATTGTGGTCAAACCCTGGTTGGAGAGAGTTGCTGCTAGAAGGCCATATGTTTGGCAGCAGAATTTGGTTCCTTGAAAATACTTCCGCATAGTGGTTGTCAGAGAATTCCTGTGCCTTCACTTGCCTCAGTGTCTGACCTCCTAATTCCTCGAATCATAAACCCCATGGATTACTACATGTGAGGTACAGTTGAGAAAGACACTAACTGCTCTGCCTGCGACACCAAGGCTGAGCTTGTGGCTAAGATCAAGGAAGTGTTCAAAGAGACACAGTGAGAAATGCATGTTAGGTTCTAGAGCCATCTTGAGGCCATGGTGGAAGCTGAGGGCAGCTACTTTGAGTAAACTATTATCTCCCAGCCATAATCTAGTTGATATTTTTTGATTTCTTTAAGAAATACTTTTATTTTTGGTTTGGATATTGTGTTTTGTTTTCATTTTATGCAAACGATCAAATTTAACCCAAACAGTCAAATACATTAAGTATGATACATAGATGGCTAATTTAATTAAATGTTGCCTCAATTGCATATTTCATATACATAAAAAATTATCACCTGACTGATCAGATTATCAGATGTTACTACACATTGCTAGTCACAATGCGCTTTGCATCATTTTAGCCTTTGAATGACACCACCCAACTGGCAAGGTGACTAGGCTAACATTCCTCCCTGATCAAAAGGGTGACTGGAGCAATGTGGAATGAAGTGTTTTGCTCAAGAACACAATGTGCTGCCCACACTAGGAATTAAACCCATGATCTAGCAATCATAAATGCAACAGCTTAACCACTAGGCTACGTGTTTTCACTCTAGTGGAAGTCCAAAGTGCTTCTGCAATGCAAATGGTGAAAAAAAAAAATTATATAAATGCAAGAATTTAGATGTTCCTTTTGTTTTCAACTTTTACAGGTATTGTCTTCCTTGGACATCATTATTCCGATTCATCTGCTCTTGAAAATGTTCAAAAATGGTGTAGAATTCCTTCATCGCTCTGACCCTTCAAAAGCATCGTCTGGAAGAGACCTGGCCTCTCAGTCGCTGCTGTCACCTGCTTCCCCTGTCGAAGAATACTTACCCCAATTTAGCCCTGAGAGATCCAAAACCATGAACGAGACTGTTGACTTATTTGAACGTGAGACAGAATTGCATCTTCCCTGCTTTCTTATGATGTTAGACATTCTCTTGAAACAGGTTTGCTTAGCTTTCTTTTATTCTTTTACTTGTTTCAGTCATTAGACTGTGGCCATGCTGGGGCACCGCCTTGAAGATATTTTAGTTGAATGAATCGATCCAAGTACTTATCTTATTTCAGCCTGGCACTTATTCTGTCGCTCTCTTTTGCCAAACCGTTGAGTTACAGGGATGTAAACACACCGACACCAGTTGTCAAGTAGTGGTGGAGGACAAACACAGACACAAGGACACACACATACATACATATGCATATACATACATCATCATCATTTATATATGTATATATCTATATGTGTGTGTCTTTGTGTCAGTGTTTGTCCCCTGTGTGTGTGTGTATATATATATATATATATATATATATATATATATATATACATAATATAAATGTATAAGAACTTTTAAATAAGTTCCTCACCGATAATGGTATTTACATACCGAAGGGCTTGGTAAAAATTATTAATTATTAATTTATTAATAAATTGAT
>NC_068994.1:14218815-14223654 GCF_001194135.2 Octopus bimaculoides
ATATATATATATATATATAAAATAAGACAATATCTGGACTTAAAATGCATGCTAGTTCACAAAAACATTCCTTCAGAATCAAATTCCAAAGAGCAAGGATATAGAAGAAACTTGAATAATATCTGTCACTTGTATTTCAAATCCTGTCAGTCAATAGCTGGTCTTAAAAGTCATTTAAGGGCTCAGCAATGGAGTGATTGTGTGATGGGGTATGGCGTGTGTGTTGATGGGACGGCTATCATCTGTCAAGATGAAGCAATCATCATACATATGCAGTGGGGGAGGGGAATAAATATTCGTACATGCCAAAATTCTTTATTTATTTAATTTCTAATGAACATAAATGCATGTATGTATGAATGTGTATGTATGTATATATGTATGTATGTGTACAGATGTATGTATGTATGCATGTGTATATATGTGTATGCATGTTGATGTATGTATGTGTATAGATGTATGTTTGTGTATGTATGTATGTATGTGTATATATGTATGTATGTGGAGGCACAATGGCCCAGTGGTTAGGGCAGCGGACTCGCGGTCATAGGATCATGGTTTCGATTCTCAGACCGGGCGTTGTGAGTGTTTATTGAGCGAAAACTCCTAAAGCTCCACGAGACTCCGGCAGGGGATGGTGGCGAACCCTGCTGTACTCTTCCACCACAACTTTCTCTCACTCTTACTTCCTGTTTCTGTTGTGCCTGTAATTCAAAGGGTCAGCCTTGTCACACTGTGTCACGCTGAATATCCCCGAGAACTACGTTAAGGGTACACATGTCTGTGGAGTGCTCAGCCACTTGCACGTTAATTTCACGAGCAAGCTGTTCTGTTGATCGGATCAACTGGAACCTTTGACGTCGTAAGCGACGGAGAAAAGAAAAACAAAAGAAAAAAAATGTATATGTATATATGTATGTGTATATATGCATATTGTTTATCTTTCTACATTTTTACCCACCGAATCATCATTTACATAGCTGGAATTACAAGAAACTCCACGAAATCTAGGAATTTATAATGAGACAAGTCAACAGCTGATGCACCTCCTGTCAACAACCCTCGATGGGCCATGGGATGGCACACATACATGCAGCGAGGAACACCAGTCTATCAACTGCCTCTATTGTCAGAATATTGCCATGTGGTATCAAATGTCTTCAAAGATACTGCATTACATATGCCCACGTGATGTTGCTAAGATCCCTGCAAAAGAGTTACCCAAGCTTGATAACCTATCTTCTGTGTCTACAGCGCATTCGAAAGGTAATTAAAAAGAGTTTATTTAAAAATTTATTTTTATATTTTTCTTCCTTTATGTATTGCTTTTTGGCTTTTGTCACCAAGCAGCCATTATTATCATTATCATCTAGCATCCATTTTCCATGCTGGAATGGGTTGGACAGTTTGACCAGCAGGAGAATTGCCACCAGGTTCCTGTCTGATTTGATTTAGTTTCTATGGTTAGATTCCCTTCCTAATGCCAACCATTTTATAAAGTCTGCTAGGCACCTTTTTTACATGGCACCAGCAAGGGTCTTTTTATGTGGCACTGGTATAGGTGCTGTTATGTGGTGCTGGCATGGGAGCTTTTTATATGGAGTCAGCATGGGTGCTTTTCGTGTGGCATACTATGGAAGATGGGTCTTCTCAAGTACATTATTTCCTATTATAAGATCAATTATACATGTGTGCATATCTGCTAGAAAAAGAATGAGATAATGAGCTCAGGTGGAGAGAAAAAGAGACAGATAGATTCTTAGATAGTGGCAGAGAGAGAGAGAGAGAGAGAGAGAGAGAGAGAGAGAGAGGAAGGGAGAATAATGATTAAATATAGGGCTTGGGCCAGCCATTATCACTTTGTACCAGTTGCCGTTGAGATGTCAGATGTTCTAGGACCCCATACAGTTGCTGGCCATTCTCCATGGTAATGCCATCACAGTCATTACTGTGGGGCTCAGCTGAGCATCTCACTTGTCCTGGGAGATGGAGGAACATGTGGTAATCACATAATTCTAGATATATAGGTTACAGTGATTGATGAACACTTCATTGACCTCCTTTCTTGAGTTCGAATCCTACTATCAGCATAGTCTTGTAGAAATAATGGTGTTCAGTCATATTCTACATGAACTTGAAATCTTCCTTGTACAATTGAATGTTTTAGCTTTATGAAGCTCTTTTTCTCATTTGTCAGTCACTCCTTTATTCATTCATCATGAAGTTCTTTTTTCTAATATATTTCATAAAGCAAAAATTTACGAAAAATTTAGTACAAAAATCTGTTTTATTTCCAGCAAGCGATTCTAGTAGCAGCAGTGGTCAAGAAAAAATGGCACCACACCTCCAAGAGAGCCCAAAACATGACTTTTTTATTGCAGGCATGCCAATTTATTTGCAACTCTACAACTCACTGTTACAGGTGAGAAGGCTTCTATTTCTTCTTTGGTCAATTTGTTTGTTGACACACTGTGTAATACGATTTTTGTCCTTGGGTAGCAACTGTTAGTTCCCATTTGCTTACCTCTGGAAAGTATGAAAAATGGCTAATATTTCCCTCAAACTTTGCTTTTGTTACATTTATTCAAACCTTAAAGGGACATGCTGCATGTGGTCCATGGGACTTTCTGAATGACATACCCATTAAAAAATAACTGAATATTTTTAGTAGTTCATCTCATCTGATTATGAGCTTTCTCTCATGTGGCCCACTTCTTTAAAAAGATTGCTCCACACCTGATGTTGAGGCTCTAACATTGGCTTGCAAATAACTGCTGTATGAGTACCTAATTCTGAAACAGCCCATTGAAGATTTTGAAGTCAACACTTCAAAGTAACAAACCACTCATTGATTACACTGTGTAACATGATTTTTGTTCTTGGGTAGCAACTGTTATTTCCTATTTGCTTATTCTTAGAAAGTATGGAAAATGGCTAATATTGCCTTTAAACTTTGCTTTTGTTACATTTATTGAAACCCCAAAGAACTCCTCTCAACACATGGTCATGATGCTCCCCCACTACTCCTGCTCATGTTCAGAGATGCACATATTGTCAGCCACTAAGGGACATGCTCAAGTGGTTAAGGTTAAGCAACTGACAAGCAAATCTGTGGTATTGAGCAGAATATTTGCTATAACAATATTTCTGCTTCAGCAACTCAATGCTGAAACTGTCTGAAATGTAATGGAAAATGGGCCAGTTTGAAAACATTGATGTTCAGGTCACAAACGCAAAATTTGAAGGGAATAGTAGTAATTTCCTTTGATTTCTATATGGAAGCAAATAGGGAATAACACTTACTGACCGAAGACTAAAAAAAAATTATGATTTTGTTACATGGTGTTATATAAAAATCCTTCCCTGTCTTATAAAAACCACTTTGTTCTACATGAGTAGAACTATTCTTTTTGGAAAATATTAACTAACATATGCCTTTGTACACAAGCCAAACATTATGTCCCTTATTTTGGAAATGTCACAAGCAGCATGCTTATGTATTCATTAAATTAGCACATAGTCCTGACATATCATGGGAAAAATCACCCGAAACTTTGACAAGCTGAATAACAGCGCAAACCAGTCAATATGATTTTTCCTGTTTGACAAAATCTCTTTTGACCACATTACACACACAAGAATTTATATACTAAAATTTTTTTTCCATATGTAAATCTCGAAATAACATGTGATCCTTTTCCATTCCTTGTCTCATTTTTAATTGTGTTATGTATGTTAAATTCATATTATGAATATGTAAAAGGTTGATAGTAGCAATAGAGACTTTAACCTCTCTCTATCACCTTTCAACAAATTATATATTAAGAAACAGTAGAACAATTAACAACATAATAAAAATAAGTTTTATTTTTGCTGATGCTTCATTTTACAAATCCTGTGTTATTCAGCTTAGCAGCCGCTGGTTTACTTGTAATCGGCATCTGGATATTAAGAGCTTCGTTGAGGCATCTCAGAGGAGCAAGTTGTTGTTACATCGAAGGCATCGTGCTAAAGAGGCTTAGAAAGCGTGCTAAGCGCTTTAAGTATTGGTTTTACTACGCATGCGCACTCGAGGGGCTTCCAGGAAGGCAAGTCCCTTGTGCATGCGTAGATTGTACTTCCTTAATGGCGGCCATAATTTCACGCCACTACAAATACATAGAACAGTATATTTTCAATAGAACTATTATACAAAAACATTTGTGATGCAAAGACATTTTTTATTTTGAATTTCATATATATATATGTATTCCTATATTCCTGAAATGTTTTCTGTTATTTACAGGGTTTGTGTTCCGACCCGGATGTGGATGTCTGCTTTTATTTGTTAACGAGTCTCAAGTATTTAGTCCTTCATGGTGAAACATTAAACTACAGTGTTCAGACACATCAAGACTTTGTTAAATATTCCCTTAGCAAGAAATTAATGCCAGTGTAAGACCTTTTCTATTTTTCAGATTCATGAAATAAATAAAAAATAGCAACTGTTAAATCTTCTGTTTCTAATTTTATCTTCCATTCTCGACTTCTAAATCTTGTTGTTGCTTCATGACTAGAAAAAAAAAAAAAAAAAATCAAACTAAAATATAAATTCATTTTTCATAACTGTTCATTAATTTTATTTAATTTGTTAATTTGTTTTGTTGGTTTCCTTTTAATTTTGTCGTTCAGTCTGTGGAAGATGATGCAAGCAGAACATTCTCAGCTGGCATCCATTTGTGTGCCATTCCTTTTACACACACTCACTTTACCCACTGGTGCCGATATACTCTGGCATATGGTAGAAAATGATTTTGGATCAGATGACTGGAAAGTACGTTTTGCTGCAGGTAATGAATG
>NC_068994.1:14223848-14226348 GCF_001194135.2 Octopus bimaculoides
GTGCCTTGGGTATGTGCTGTGGTTTGCTGGGATGATCTTATGGTTACTGTATTGAAAGTGTTTTGTGTAGGATGTGTGCAGTGCCCAGTAGTGCAATTTTCTCTATGTTATATATATTTGTAAGTCCTGATGTTTTTGTTATGTATTTGTCTGGATATTTTTTTATTATACCTAAGGCACCGACTGTAATAGGAATTGTTTCTGTTTTTAGATTCCACATTCATGTTACCTCTCTTTCCAGGTCTTTGTATTTTGAAAGTTTCTCCATTTCTTTTAGGGAAACGTTATCATCTGCTAGTATTGATACATCAATTAGAAAGCATTTTTTTCCTTCATGACCTTATCATTATTATTATTAATTAAGGTGGTGAGCTGGCAGTATCATTAGCACACTGGTCAAAATACTTAGCGGTATTTTACCTGTCACTGCGTTCTGAGTTCAAATTCTGCTGAGGTTGACTTTGCCAATCATTAGCAAATCAGAAATGCTTAGTGGCATTTCATCCATCTTTATGTTCTGAGTCCAAATTCTGCCAAGGTCGACTTTGCCTTTCATCCTTTTGGGGTTGATAAAATAAATACCAGTTGAACACTGGGGTTGATGTAATTGACTCATCTCCTCCCCCTGAATTGCTGCCCTTGTAGCATAATTTGAAGCCATCATTATTAAGTCGATGTAATCAACTTAATACCTTTGTCTGTCCTTGTTAGTCCCCTCTATGTTTAGCCCCTTGTGGGAAATTAAAAAATAAGAATCATTAACACACCAAGCAAAATGTTTATCAACATTTTGTCCATCTTTACATTCTAAGTTCAAATTCTGCTGAGGTTGACTTTGGCTTTAATCCTTTCAAGGATCAATAAAATAAGTACCAATGGAACACTAGAGTTGATATCATTGACTTACCTCCTCCCCTGAAATTGCTGGCCTTGTGCCAAAATTTGAAACCAACCTTAACTTGTATTATCATACAATTAAATGTATTTATAACAAAAAAAAGAAATATTATCTAATTTCAGTTGAAAAAGTTGTGGTGATTTGTCGTCTGTTGGATGTTGACTCTATACATAACAATCAAGTAGTGCAGACTGCTCTCTCTCATGCGTTCTGCTACCTTGTTGGTTCTCTAGAAGACATGAACACTGCTGTTTCACAAAGAACAATTATTTATTTGGAAACCATTAAGCCATCGGCTATCAAAGTAAGTGTCTCATTTTGTGTTTTACTGTTTTCCAGTTGTTTTTTTTTTCTATGACTTCAGTAAGTTGCTGCTGCTGTTGTTGTTGCCTTCAATTCCCGAACCAGGCTGTGTTATGTGCTCTTGAGCAAGACACTTTATTTCACATTGCTCCAGTTCACTTAGTTGTAGAGATGAGTTGCGGCAGCACTGGTTCCAAGCTGTACCGGCCTTTGCTTTTCTCTTGGACAATATCGGTGATGTAGAGAGCGGAGGCTGGTATGCATGGGTAACTGCTGATCTTTCATAAACAATCTTGCCTGGATTAGGTGTGAGGGGTTGGATAAGGTCAGTTTTAATATAAAACAAGTAGAGGATGGTGAGCTGGCAGAAACGTTAGCACGCTGGACAAAATGCTTAGTGGTATTTCGTCTGTCTTTACATTCTGAGTTCAAATTCTGCCAAGGTTGACTTTGCCTTTCATCCTTTTGGGGTCAATAAATTAAGTACCAGTTGCATACTGGGTTCAATCTAATCAGCTGGCTCCCACCTCCTCAAAAATTTCGGGCCTTGCGCCTGGAGTAGAAAAGAATATAAAACATTTAGAATATTTAGGCTGGATATGGCTAGATTAAATGCTAAAGGTTTAACTTAGATTACTTTAAACCTGAAGTTTTTATCATAGCACCAAGATGATCTTGGGTGAGCTGGTATCGAAAGACTTAGAAAGTTGTAAGTATAGGCAAAAAGTGAAGAAAAGTATTTTACTTGTTTTTGCCTTTGGACTGCGACCATACTGGGACTGCCTTGAAGGCAACAAATTGACCCAGACCTGGAACAAATTGACCGAGTTCTTTTTTTTTTTCTTAATGCCTGATACTTATTCTATTGGTGTCGTTTCACTGAACTGCTAAGTTACATAGACATAATCGAACCAACACCAGTTGTCAAGCATTAATAAGAAACAAACACAACACAAACACACATCTGATAAAGGTTCTCCCTTCATTGTGTAAATCCTTAATTTTATTTTTAATTTGTAACTGTTTTTCTTTTTTTTTAAATTTTATTTTGTCTAATAGCTTTATTTAATATTCTCATTTCTTGTCTCTTAATTTTCAGTGCCTAATTCAGTGTTTGGAATTTCAATTTGATACAGTGATTAGTGATCGCACTATGATTTTACACAGGATGTATCTCCTCTCCAGCATTCTACCTGATCAGCCCATTCTCACCTGGAATTTCTTTCTTTCTCGTTTTGACACCTTATCACTAGAAGCTCAATTAGACCTTGAAAATACTGGAAACATAAGCTACCCTAC
>NC_068994.1:14228848-14232133 GCF_001194135.2 Octopus bimaculoides
TATGGATTTCTGAAATTTTGGGTATTTCTATATAGAGAGGTAAAATAAACTAAATTTATGTATTGACAGATGATTCATTTCCTATTATTTACGCAGAATTAGTAATTTAGTTGTCAATTTGCCATCCTTTTGTAGAATTAAGGCTTTGTACACATCAAGGCATGTTATGAACTAGTATTCTGCACAAATCATTGATTCTGTAAGGAAGCATTTGGTTGTAATAGGTGATTGTTGTATTTCATCTTTCAACAGGCACTATAGGCTCTCAATTGGATTCATGTCAGATGAATTTCCTAGCCATGGAAGTACGTTAACAGCATTTTTGGTGAACCATGTCTTTACCAATTTTGCTGTATGGCATGGTACTGAGTCCTCTTGGAATATCCAAGGCCTGTCTTCATACCATTCCCGTATTTGTGGTATTAGTCTACTTCTAAGTACCTCTATGTAACTCTCTTGGTTCATAGAACCTTCAATTATTTTCAGGTAACTAGTTCCATAGGCAGAAATTGTCCTCCAAACCATAATCTTCTGTGGAAATTTTAGTGTTTTTCCCCACTCAACCCAAAACAGATGTTGTTTTGGGCTGAGTGAGGATGCTAGATTCCCTTGTTTGAAAATATAAGGACACAGATTGTGTTGTATAGCTGGCTTGAGACGATGTCTCCTGGTGCTAAATTACAGCAACATTGGTCCTAAACCAGGACTGCCACGTTATGTTAGCAAACAATCTTTACTACAAAGTACTGTTGCTGAATATCTCACATTGTGAGATTTTTAAAATAGTGATTTTCTCAGATCTCTTTGTTTACCCATCTCGGCCTGGAATTGAAACAACATGTTATTTGCACTTTAAGTACAACTTACTGCATGAATTTGTAACTAATACATTAGAACACAAACAAGCAGCCTACACCGCCACTACTCGACTATAACCAAAGGAAATGTGGGCTGCAGCAACTGAGTTGCATAATGCAATTTAGTGTTGCCACACAACAGAAGCTCATTATTGCCAGATGTCACTAGAAACCCGTATAAGCCATAGTCAAAATCAAAGTCAGAGAATGTACAGTTGTAAATGTGTGAAAATTAATATAATTTAAACTTATTTGTCTCATTTGAATAACCAAACAAGCAAAATATATAGTGTTTCCTAAAAATCCATAATGTTTCCAATACTGTATTATATATATATATATATATATATATATATATATAATAATAGGGATAAAAATCCAAATTTACATGTAAAAGCCCAATTAAATTCAATTTATCAAAAATCATGGATGAGTTCATGAACTTTGGTTCTTTTCTCTAAATATATATATATATATATATATATATAACAAATATTATTAACTACACATACTTAATGTATATACTTCATGTATTTTCCAGTGGCTGCAATGAATTGTGTAGTGGAGTATAAACAGTTTCAAGGCACCGGTGCTTTGAGAGTGTATATATTCCACCATGCTATTTCAGCTGCTGGAAAATATACAAAGCATATCCATTAAGTATATGTAGTTGATAATATCTATTATAGTAGAGCTGCTTTTATCTCATATACACACACATAATCACACACACACATTCAAGCACACATAATCACACACACACACACACACACACACATGTATATATGTATGTTGAGCAATAATTTCTTTAGAAATGCCATCAGCTTGTCATCTTCTCCAAGTTTGTAGCTTTATGTATTGATGTGCTGAAGTTCTGTTTAATTAAGCTTTAGGTATTTATTTTAATAGTCATTCTTAATTAGCTATTTCTGTTTTTGTAGTCTTTTTTTTCTCTCCTTTTTCATGTTTTGCTTAGTTTGCTATTTCTTTGTTATTTTAATGACTTGAATTTTTTTATAATCTTTGTTTTTTGGTTGTGGTTTAGTGGTAATGTTTGTTGCCAAAAGGAAACAATCATAGAATTAAAGATCTTTCAAAATTCACCAAAGTTCTTGTAGTTTAGCCTCACATTACCTTTGTTTGAGCAAACCTAGGTTCAGAGAGGGGCTATTCCTACCATGATCATTCTCATGTTATGTATATTTAAGACTACTTCGGCATAAAGTTCCTTTTTCTTTTTTTTCTTTTTTCTTTTTTTCAAGTTGGCAGGTTTGTGATTTGCTGATGTATTTGCTTTCTCCAGTGTACAAAGAAGATCTATTTGGATTTTTTTGATAAACAAAACTTTTATTCTTCCTATAAACAAAAAAACAAATACTGTCTTTACTACGAATGACAAAACATTGAGAGAGTTTGAATATTATTGTTCTTGGTGTAATTGTAGCAGCAATCAAACGTTATCAGCTGGTCATTGTGCTGTTGTCATCATTGTTCAGCTGCTGTCAGCTTGTGGCAGCAGCTGTCCACATCTGTGTGGGCTGTCCCCTGGTCATCTCTCTGTGCTTTCTCTCAATGCTCTCTCTCAAGTAGTCCTGGTACGCTAAATTTATAGTGCTGGATAGGCCAAGAGAGAAAGGTACAAAAAGGTGGAATCATTGCTGAAGCCAGTTCTGATTAGTTAAACTTTTTTATCATGTGGGTAATATTCTAGCAAATTTTGACATCCAGTAATTGCTGTATATTCCCACTACACCAGCAAGAAGATTTACTGTGCAGAAGTTCTTTAACCCTTTAAATTTAGAAATCATATATATCCACACAAAATTTCATTACCCTTATCTTTTGTAAGCCGTTTAATATACAAATCTATCTTTTATTGAGAAATATCATATTTGAGACTATTTTCTGTTGAGATATGTCAAGTTTAGTCCCTGAGACCCCTTTCGGAGCCCCCTACCTAATATATAATATCCAAATAAAATTCCCCCTACCTAGTATATAATATTCAAATAAAAAGCAGTTAAGCAAGGAAGTATATGTAAAATAGCTGTGAGACTGAAGAGATAAGAAACGAGGTGAAGGATTCTGGGAGAGGTTTTTCTTAGCCCCTGGTTATTTCAAGCTCAAACTGGCCTATGATCAAAGTCATGCAAGCTGTGATCATCCAGCTTTTTTTTTTTTCTTTTCTTTTTTATCTCTAAAACTGTAATGTATACAGAACTCCGTTTCCTTAGACACATTTTTCTTTCTATTTCTGCTGCTTTTTTCTGTTAGTAGGGTGTGTGATGTGACTAAGATTTGGCCATTATATCTTGTAGGTTCAGTGACATCGTAGAAGCTCCTTGTTCGGCACATCAAAAACATTTTGAGTAGTTGTTGTTTCTCTTGAATACGCCATCCCTTAAGTCTTATCCATTTCATTCTTTTA
>NC_068994.1:14232909-14235768 GCF_001194135.2 Octopus bimaculoides
TATATATATATATATATATATATATATGTATGTATGTATATCTGTATTTACATATGCATATATATATATGTGTATATATATATATGTGTATATAAATATATATAATATATATATATGTGACATGCCCGGGTGTTTAGTTTTTTTTTCTCATTACCCCATCTCACCTTATCCTCACCAGCACACAACAACATTATTCCCACCCATCACCATTACTACTACTACCACCACCTCCACTACCTTCACCACCACTACCACCACCACAAAAACCATAGCCTTGCGTCCATTGTATTTTTGCTCTTCTTATATATATATATATATATATATTTTTTATCCATTTATTAATTTATTTGTTAAATACTATTATTTATTGATTTGAAGAAAAGGAAAAAAAAAACCCAACAAATTTTAAGAATCTCTCTTTTATTCTTTGTGCTATGCTTTTGTTTCTGAACCCCTTTCTTCATTTTTATTTCTTTGCTTGTAATTCATTAATTAGTTAATTAAAACAATTAAGTTAAGTAATTAGAATAACAAAAGGTTAATATTTTCTTTTTTTTTTATTTACAAGTTATTAAGAACAGCCCACATCTTGCACAAGGTACTATCAATTTAACAGAATAGCTCATGATTCAATGCAATAGCTCAAATAGAACTGTCTTCATGCACAACATGCACTCTATACAACAGCTTAATAGTCTAAAACACAACTCACACAATGTATACTATACAAGACTAAGGCCCAATAAGGTAACTGAACTCATGTTGCACACACTGCACACTACAGAACATACACTATTATATCAAGAAGCAAGAAACTAAACTCCGTAATAAAACAAACTGGTGTAGTACACCAAGAAGAGTTGTCTGTGCTCCCCCAATCCCAACAAAAATAACAACACAATGCTGTTTACACACATCAGGTCCGCAGAGATAAATGAAGTGGTACACAAGAAATTTGCATTAAACTACCAAAGGAAAACTTACCGTAATAATAATAATAATAATAATAATAATAATAATGGTCTTAAATTTTGGCACAAAGCCAGCAACTCTGGGGGAAGGGGTAAGTTGATTATATCAACCCCGGTGTCAACTGGTACTTATTTTATCTACCCTTTTTCCCTTTTTCCTTCTAGTCCTTTTCTTATCTTGCAAGTTACTTGGCTACCTCACTAATGCTGGTGCCTCAAAAAAAATTACCCAGTATACTCTGTAAAGTGGTTGCTGTTAGAAAGGACATCTAGCCATAGAAATCATGCTAAAGCTGTCACTGGGAGCTTGACACAGCCTTATGGCTCACTGGATCCTGTTAAACTGTCTAACCCATACTAACATGGAAAAGAACATTAAATGATGATGATGATGATGAGGATTCAATGTGTCCTTTGATTCTTCAGACAGTAAAATGTGACTTGAGGATGATTTAACAGTGATTTCTAGTAGGTTAAGTGACTGCATAGAGGCTCTTCTGTTGGCTTGTATTCCTTTTTTTTTTCTTTTTGAAATTAACAAAAATTATTAGAATCTTACGAGTCGGCAGATTAATATCATCATCATCATCATCATCATCCTCATCATCACTTAACCCTTTTGATACCAGCTTGGCTGAGACTGCCCCTGGCTCTGTAGTACAAATGTCTTATTTTTAAAAGTTCTGAATTAAAATCTTCCATCAAGCCTTAGTCACAATTTATGTTCCTAGCACTAGCTTAATGATAACTTATTTTACTAAATTCTTTGTTAGATTTAAAATTAATTGAAAGAAACACAGCATTTCAATAGAATTATGGTAACAAAAAAGTTAATGTTTGTTTTCCATGCTGGCATGGGTTGGACAGTTTGACCAGAGCTGGCAAGCTGAAGAGTTGCACTAGGGCTCCAGTCTGATTTGGCATGGTTTTCATGGCTGGATGCCCTTCCTAATGCCAACCACTTTACAGAGTGTGTTGGTTGCTTTTATGTTGCACTACATGGGCACTTCTACATGGCACCAGCGTGAGTGCTTTTTATGTGGCATTGGCACATGACTCTTTCAGACCAATCCTTTTCACCAGGGGAGTGCTCTTAATATTCCTACTGTGGAGTACGGGTCTTCTTGAGTACAGCAAGGTGCCAAGTACTAGTTAATTAAATTGGTAAATTTAAGCTCATTAACCCCTTTTATACTTATTTGCTTGAGACCACTTCTGGTTCTATGATACAAATTTCTTGTTTTAAAGTCGAAATTAAAACCTTCCATCAAAATTTCATGTTAATTTATGTTTCAAATACTAGCTTAATAATGACAGTTATTTTACTAAATTTTCCATTATTTGAAAAATTATTGAAATGAAGGCAGCGTATTTCAGCAGAAATATGGAAACATGAATGTTAAAGAACAGAGATTTATGTGATTAATTTTGATGGGAACTTAATCTTTGATTCAAACTGAAATTTTAGGTTCATTTTTATTTTCTTCACAAATTGAAAAAATTCATTTGACCAATTTTTTGTATCTTCATTCTTTCTTTTGTTTCCTTATATTTTTCCTTATATTTTTTCTTCTATTTTCTTTTTTAAAAACTTTTCTGAGGTTTCCAATTGTTGATAGACTATCTTCTTTTATGCCTACATACTTGTATATACACACACATATGTACATTTACATATATACAAAATACAAACATTTTTATATAGCAAGTGCCTGTCAATTTTGGAATACTTTTATTATTTCTCTTGGTTCCTTGTATTCCTGTGATTTTATCTTTAAATAATTTCTGATTTTTCCAATGTTAAACTTTATCTACTCAACACTCAAACATGTTTATATATACACATTTGTTTATATATACACATTTGTTTATATATATATATATATAT
>NC_068994.1:14235793-14237889 GCF_001194135.2 Octopus bimaculoides
ATTTTGTCATTAACGTAGTTCTCAGGGAGATTCAGCCTCATATAAAGTATGACAAGGTTAGCCCCTTTGAATTAAAGCTACAACTCATTTTGGCCAGCTGAGTGGACTGGGGCAAGGTAGACCTTCAAGTGGTTGGAAGAAAATAGAAAAAGATCTTATATAGGGGCAGGAAAATCTTTTTAGTCAGGTATTAATCCTGTCTTAACAGCTGCATTTGTGGGTCTCAAAGATCTAAAGGCCAGGCTACCAGTTAAACACACACACGCACACACACACACACACTTATATATATACATATGTATGTATATATATATATGTATGTATGTATACCCACACACACACACATATATACATACAACGGGCTTTCACACAGTTTCCACCTGCCAAATTCATTCGCAAGGCATTGGTCAGCCCAGGTCTATAGTAGAAGACACATGCCCAATGTGCTGCACAGTGGGATTGAACCTGAAACCACATGGTTGTAAAGTGAGCTTCTTAACCACACGCCTATGCCTGCACCTGTGTTTTGGCAAATTTGAAATTAATCTCAAAATTTAATTATTCTCAAAAGTCTCTGTTCTTTTGTTTTGTTTCCTTCTTAAATAATTAGTTGTCTCTTGTGGGTAATTAATTTCATTTTCATTGTTACATAGTGGTGTTTATTTATCAATTTATTTATTTATAATATTGTTGATATTGTTGTTGCTGTTCATTTGTTGGTGTTAATTTAATTGCTTTGTAGCTGAACCATAATTTATATCTTATTTTTCAATTTCCTTGTCTACACGATATCTTTAATGACTAATTATAGAAATCTCTGTGTAGAATCTCCAAATTATATTGGTTTCTTTTATGAGTTGCTATTTCCTCCTCACACAACTTTCTCGTTTCCATGTATTATAATAAAAAGCTTAATGCAGTCTTATGTATTATAACTGCTTAATTAAATTTCAGTGTTTTAGGCATAGGAATTACTTGTTGAATCAAGAGAGAGAAGTGAAATATAATTAGCTTTTATCTCTTATCTTTTACCTTTTACATGTTTCAGTCGCTAGACCGTGGCCATGCTGGGGCACTGCCTTGAAGCATTTTAGTCAAACAAATTGACCCCAGTATTTTTTTGTTTTTTAAAGCCTGGAACTTATTCTATCAGTCTCTTTTGGTGAGCCGCTACAACAATTGTCAATCAGTGGTAGGAAATGACACAAACACACATGCACACACATGACAGGCTTCTTTCAGTTTCTATTTACCGAATCAACTCACCAGGCTTCGGTTGGCCTGAGGCAATTATAGAGGTAAACTGTTAGTGCACATATACACAGGATTTAAGTTAACTATGTTGTATTGAAACATGTGTGGTGTTTATTAAATGGATGTCTAAATGTACTCATTCTCGACTCTATTTATTCAATTATGTCTATATATATATATATATATATATATATGTGTGTGTGTGTGTGTGTATATGTGTGTGTGTGTGTGTGTATATGTGTGTGTGTGTGTGTGTATATATGTGTGTGTGTGTGTGTATATATATGTGTGTGTGTGTGTGTATATATATGTGTGTGTGTGTGTGTGTATATATATGTGTGTGTGTGTGTGTGTATACATATATATGAGTAATGTTTGTTGCCACTTCAACATGGCTGTTCCATACATAGCAATGTTACTGCTGCTTTTTAACCCTGGGAGGACTTCTTTTACTGGGGTTAAAAAATAGTAGTAACATTGTTCCATACAGAGCAGCCATGGTAAAGCAGCAACAAACATTACTTTTCAGTATAATTACTACTTGCATCCCTTATAGAGATTTTAGAACTAACTACTTTGCTTATCTATACACATATATATATATAAATATATATATATATATATATATATACATATATATATATATTCTTTTATTTGTTTCAGTCATTTGACTGTGGGTATGCTGGAGCACCGCCTTTAGTCGGACAAATCGACCCCAGTACTTGTTTTTTGTAAGCCTAGTACTTATTCTATCAGTCTCTTTTGCCGAACCGCTAAGTTACAGGGACATGAACACACCAACATCGGTTGTCAAGTGATGGTGGGGAACAAACACACACACA
>NC_068994.1:14239310-14241423 GCF_001194135.2 Octopus bimaculoides
TATTCTTTGCTTTTGCTATTCCTGAATGACGTTTGTAATCTTTAATTGTGTGTAGATGTGTGTGTGTGTGTGTGTGTGTCTATTCACTTGGGCATTGCAAGACCAATAACTCAATGTAGAGCTCAATATACATATGTTTCAGAACGAAATGTTGGCTGAGTATACAGTGGTAATAAGAAAAAGAGATGAGAGAGGAATGATTATCTTATGAGCTACATTACATTTGTAGAATTATATTTGTGCCTAAATAGGGAATGGCAACATCAATGGGTTATGGCAATACAGATGTATATAAGAAAAGTGTATGTCCAAAATTTGATTAGATGCATAAGTGGAAATATATGTATATATACATATACATGCACTCTGAGGCATCCACAGATACAGACAGACACACATATGCAAAAACCCAACTCAGAGACACACAGAGACATGCACCAGCTCTGGGACATATGTACACATGCTGTACTCTTTCACCACAACTTTCTCTCACTCTTTCTTCCTGTTTCTGTTGTGCCTGTAATTCAAAGGGTCAGCCGTGTCACACTGTGCCACGCTGAATATCCCCCGGGAACTACGTTAAGGTTACACGTGTCTGTGGAGTGCTCAGCCACTTGCACGTTAATTTCACGAGCAGGCTGTTCCGTTGACCGGATCAACTGGAACCCTCGACACCGTAAGCGACGGAGTGCCAACAACAATAAATGTATTGAATTCTAACAGTTTGTTAGTTTGTTAGTATGAGTAGCATTATGACTAAACAGAAACCATAACAATCGCTCATCTGTAGACACATACAGACATTAATACACACACATACAGACACATACATTCACACATACAGTTCATTGGTAGTAGTTCTATAACAACATACACGTTTATTCAAATCGTCATGTAGCGAAAAATTTATATTTCTTACATATTAAATAATAATGACAACGTATCAAATGGTTTGTTCAGTATACTGTGTTGCATTGCATTACATTATTGTTTGTATATTTGTTGCATTTTTTTTTTCTATGCACAATAACAATAATAAATGTAATAATGATAAATCTTTATATTAATAATAATAATTCTAATCATTATTATATAATCGTCTTCCTCTTCATCCTCATGTCCATCACCAATCGTCATCAGTTGTTAAATCTGTTTTTCCATGCTGGCATGGGTTGGATGGGTATGCAATACAGAATCCTTATACACATCTCAATCCTGCACCGTATTGCATGAGGTTTTGACTGGGGTTTTCGCAACTGGATGCCCCTTTTATTGCCAACCACTATTTCTTCACTGTACGATATTTCTTTATCTATTTCTCTTTATCATTCTCTTTCCATCATTCTCTTACACACTTATAAAGGTTTCTTCAACAATTCTTTGTATTTGTTTTAGAATTACTTCATTCTAATTAAAATTTCTACATCTTTTTTTATTAATTCAAAAAAAAATTTTTCTCCACTGATTTACTCTTTCGCATGTAGACTTTCATAATGCATCTTCTTTTCAAAGCATCTCTATTATTAGTATTATTATTACTATTATTATTATTATTATTATTATTATTATTATTATTATTAATTTCTTTGGTATTATCTTATATCTCTTATGATTTACTTGTTTCAGTCATTTGTCTGCAGCCATGCTGGAGCATTGCAATGAAGGGTCTTAGAACCCAGTACTTGGTTTTATAGTCTGATATTTATTTTATTGTCCTCTTTTGATGAACCACTAAGTAAAGAAACCAATACTGATTCTCAAGCTATAGGAGACAAACACAAGCATAACGATACACTCACCCATATATGCATGCATTCACACATAAACACATGTGCACATGCATGCACATGTGCACACACACATGTATATATATGATGAGCTTCTTTCAGTCTCCATACAGCAAAACCAGTCACAAAGCTTTGGTCAGCCTAAGGTTATAGTAGAAGATACTTGCCCAAGGTTTTGTGCTGTGGAACTGAATCCAAAACCAAGGTTTTTTGCAAAAATTACACACAGACTAGAAACATGCAAAAATACTTTTGAGTGAAATAACAGACTGAAGAATTTGGTACCTAGCAGCAAGTGTAAAATCTAAAAAGCAGAGAGAGAGAGA
>NC_068994.1:14241433-14244102 GCF_001194135.2 Octopus bimaculoides
CAGGTTGAACAAAAGCAAAATTTTACCTTTGCAGATATATTTTTTCTTATCTAAATATGTTGTTTAGTAAATAATTTAGTTTGTTGATTGGCTGTCTTGTCTTCCCTAAATTGTAAATATTTTAGCATATTTTAGTGCTTTTGAAGCATATGGTTTCTGCTTTTGCGTATTCTGATTTATAATTTCATATAAAATTGCTGAGATGTAGCGGTTTGTTTGATTAGTTTAGCTGAAAAAACAGAAATTTTATATCATCATCATTTTAATGTCCACTTATCCATGCTGGCATGGGTTGGATGCAATTTGTTGAGGCAGATTTTCTATGATGGGAGACCCTTCCAGTCACCAACTCTCACTTGTTTCCAAGAAAATTAACACTACACCTGATAGCTAGAAGTTTGGAAACAAGGAATGTCACTTGTATGAGGGCAACACTCATTTTTAATAGTCACATGATGTTAGGACAAGGTAACACCAACTCATACACATACGTTGATATGCATACATATATATGAATATGCATGCATACATGCATGCGCATGAGCACACACACACACACACATACCAAATTACAAGTTCAGGTTTACACCTGTAATTATTGGGGCACTGGGATATGTAACGCACTGCCTAAGTACCAATCTTGAGAAATTAGGCTTCCCAAAACCGGAAAGGAGAAAGTTGATGCAAAGACTACAGATTCAAAGTCATCACTAGAACTGTAAAAATTTGTAAAATTTTCCAGAAATTTGTCATTTAAGTATATATGAGCATGTCTAGATATGCCAGTATATGCGTGAGAATATTGTTGTTGTTGTTGTTGGCACTCCGTCGCTTACGACGTCGAGGGTTCCAGTTGATCCAATCAATGGAACAGCCTGCTTGTGAAATTAACGTGCATGTGGCTGAGCACTCCACAGACACATGTACCCTTAACGTAGTTCTCGGGGAGATTCAGCGTGACACAGTGTGACAAGGCTGACCCTTTGAATTACAGGCACAACAGAAACAGGAAGTAAGAATGAGAGAAAGTTGTGGTGAAAGAGTACAGCAGGGTTCGCCACCATCCCCTGCCGGAACCTCGTGGAGCTTTAGGTGTTTTCGCTCAATAAACACTCACAACGCCCCGTCTGGGAATCGAAACCGTGATCCTATGACCACGAGTCCGCTGTCTTAACCACTGGGCCATTGCACCTCCACTCGCATGAGAATATATACAATATAAAAAACCCCACAAATCGGCACATATATATACATAAAAAAATACCTTGTTGATGTTGTTGAAATTCCAATGAAGGAACCTTGGCTCTAGGTTAGAAACTGACTCTTTCTCTGTTGACAAGAAGACAAGAAATCTTGAAATAAAACTGAGTAATCACATACATACATACATACATACATACATATAGTTGAAAAGGGGTTAAGAATTTATACAAATAAAAGTATAAATGGAGATAGTACAGAAGTATGTTTAAAGATCTTTTTACTTATTTTTCTTTTAATTAAACAGGATAAGTAATTTTTTATTGTTACATTAAGTGACTTTTATAAAATATTAAATACTACTGGTTTCAATGTATATGTCAAACTTATCAAATATTAAAAATCCAAAGTCAAAGATTTCGAAAGAAGAAAAATTTGGAAACTAAAACAGTTGGTAGTCATATTTTGTGTGTAGTTAAAAAACATGTATATATATATATATGTGTGTACTATTAAAAGTCAGAGTGAATCTTGCTTGCTTGCAATTTTACTCAGTCAAACTGGCATATAATGGCAAAATACCATGAATTAAGTTTACCCTGAAATGTTAATACAAATGGAATGAAACAGGTTTTGCGTAAAGTGATTTTCAAGATATTAGAGGTTTATGGGGTATAAATGCTCAAAATGGTGCATAACGGGAAAATGTTCCAAAAATAATCTTCATCCTGAAAGGGAAGAAACTCCTATCTTTCTATTAGGCACTGAGTTAACAACGAAAAAAAAAATTTTTTTACAGTAAATGTTTCTATTTTCGCTTTTGTTAAACACAATATTTTAATCATTTAGATAATTTTTTTAAGTGAATGTAATTTCAAAAATGTAAGTTGTTTGTACAGTAAATATTTATATTTGAGCTTTCTTTAAACAAACAATATTTTAATGTTTTTTTAAAATCATTTTCAAGTGAATACCATTACAAAAACTTTTGTTGGCATATTTAAAAACCATTCTAAAGTAAAAAGGACTTCAAAAATACAGTAAATATTTTGTAAAAGATCCGTTTGTAACCTCAGTGTGAAATAGATTTTTTTCATAGGTTTTTATTGAATGCATTCAATGTATCTCACTTCCAAAGATTTGGCTGCTATTTCTAGCACGCCCTGCTACCTCGTAACAGCTTTTTGAGATAAAGGACCCAAAATACCTGTTATGTGGTAGCAGGACATGCAAGAAATAGCAACCAACTCTTTCTTTTTGTGAGGAAAGGAGCTGTTTTTGTGTGATTTCGATGTCACATTCGTTGAAAGCATGCGAAATAACCTGGAAAATATTTTAAAAAACCATGAAACAAAATACCTTTGCTGAAAAGCTCAGAGTTTTCCGGTGACCCAACGGGTCATGAGTAGTCTAGTATACATATATATATATGTAAAGAATAAAAAGTTTAGAAAGGTATAACAATGCAC
>NC_068994.1:14244202-14250118 GCF_001194135.2 Octopus bimaculoides
ATGGCCCAGTGGTTAGGGCAGCGGACTTGCGGTCATAGGATCGCGGTTTATTGAGTGAAAACACCGAAAGCTCCACAAGGTTCCGGCAGGGGATGGTGGCGAACCCTGCTGTACTCTTTCACCACAACTTTCTCTCACTCTTACTTCCTGTTTCTGTTGTGCCTGTAACTCAAAGGGTCAGCCTTGTCACACTGTGTCACGCTGAATATCTCCGAGAACTACGTTAAGGGTACACGTGTCTGTGGAGTGCTCAGCCACTTGCACGTTAATTTCACGTTAATTTCACGAGCAGGCTTTTCCAATGGAGTGCCAACAACCAGTTTAATAATGACAAAAGCCATGTAAGAAATGTTTTGCTGTTTTAAAAAGTAATTGAATCAAAGGCAGGACATTTTAACAGAAATGTAGTAACAAAACACTTAAATTATTTGATAAGAAAGGACAGATTGGGTAATGAGTGTCATCCTGGGAACATCATAATCAACATCATCATCATCATCATCGTTTAATGTCCACTTTCGATGCTAGCATGGGTTGGATGATTTGACTGAGGACTGGTGAACCAGATGGCTACACCAGGCTCCAATCTGATTTGGCAGAGTTTCTACAGCTGGATGCCCTTCCTAACGCCAACCACTCCGAGAGTGTAGTGGGTGCTTTTATGTGCCACCGGCACGAGGGCCAGTCAAGCGGTACTGGCAACGGCCACGCTCAAAATGGTGTATTTTATGTGCCACCCGCACAGGAGCCAGTCCAGCGGCACTGGCAACGATCTCGCTCGAATGTCTTTACACGTACCACCGGCACAAGTGCCAGGAAGGTGACACTGGGCACTGGTGCCATCACGATTTCGCTTTCGCTTGCCCCAACAGGTCTTCGCAAGCCGAGTTTAGTGTCCAATGAAAGAAAGTATGCATAAGTGGGCTGGCTACACCCCTGGCAGAGGCCTTGGATTTAGGTCTCACTTGGCTTGACAGGTCTTCTCACGCACAGCATATTTCCAAATAAATAAATAACTGGGATGGCAACAGCAGGAATGCATTTGGTCATTGACCTGTTCAATAAGTTTCATGTGGGAAATGCATTTGATCATAGATTTGTTCAATAATGTTTATGTGGTTAAAGAATATAAAAAAAAAAAAAAAATCGAGCTAAATATGTAAGATGACCCATCCTTGAAAACAGACAACAATACCTACAACTGCTTCTAGTTATAGCAACAAATAGAAGTAGTAGTAGTAGTATTGTTTTTGGTGCTGGTACTTCTGTAACAATTCAAACATGATTAAGTGACAGATAAGAATAAACAATGAAAACTATTTATAATAATAATAATAATAATAATAATAATAATAATAATAATAATAATAATAATAATAATTTATTCTTTTATTGGCCACAAGGGCTAATATAAATATACATAAAAAGACATGCAACAACATAAAAGACAACACAAGAAGACACAAAGGGTTTTATACCATGTGTAAACAATAAAAAACAATAAAAATTAAATAATAAAATCTCGCAATAGTGGAAGGTGCTTTACAGTTTACTCATGGAAAAACCCACAAAAGTCATGGGTGCTGGATCAACAGGGCAAGAGCCCTTTTCTTTATATTTTTACAGGTGTATACTCAGAATTGGTCCTTTCACACCAACCATTCTTCCAACATAAACTTGCTAGAAGGCAACACTCCGTTCTCCACACTCACTCTCCTCTTCAAGTGAAACTTGAACAGGTTGATGAGAGCTTGGCCAAAAAGGAAAGTGTCTGACTTTAGCCTTTTCAAATGAGTCCACCATACAACCTCTTTTGCTACAGCCACCGGACAAATAAAAAATGCCTGCCCCACCTGGCCAAAGGAGGGTGGTGGCGCAATCATCACTTTGGATTCAGCTGATAGCCAGATCTGTCCTTCATGCGACAGCAGATAATAATAATAACGATAATAATAATAATAATCCTTTCTACTATAAGCACAAAGCCTGAAATCTTGAGGGAGGGGACTAGTCGATTACATTAATCTCAGTGTTTCACTGGTACTATACTTATTGATCCCAAAAGGAGGAAAGGCAAAATCGACCTTGGTGGAATTTGAACTCAGAACATAGTGGCAGATGAAATACTGCTGAGCATTTCATCCATTGTGCTAACGACTCTGCCAGCTCACTGCCTTTATAATAATAATGATGACTTCAAATTTTGCTACAAGGGCAGCAATTCAGGGGGAGGGGATGAGTCAATTACATCAACCCCAGTGTTCAACTTATTTTATCGACCCCAAAGGGATAAAAGGCAAAGTCAATGTTGGTGGAATTTGAACTCAGAATGTAACAGCCATTTTGTAAAGCTATCAACTACTACTAAGTAGTAATAACCATTTAATGGACCTGCAAAATTGATGTGTAGTTTTGTCCATGGACTTTTTACTTCTGGCCAAGGTTCCCATTTCTGAGAAGGCAATTTTGCTGCCAGAGCACATTCTCTGCAGCTTTTTACTCCATCTTTGGCCACTACACATAACGTCACATTTTCTATATGAGTGTGTATGTGTCTCTCAGTGTGTATATGTTTGCATGTTCATTACCTACATTAAGCTGATGACTGAGAAGTATATGTGTCTGACTGTATGTGAGGGTGTATATGTGTGTGAATATACATACATTTTTCTGGCAAATCACAGACACACACACACATTTTTGTGATGAATGTAGCACAGAACTATACCTCAAATAGCCATGTGATACAACCAGAAAATGCAATTCCTTAAAATTAAGACCATAATTTGATCATTTATATCCATAAAGAACAGGAACCTGAAGAGAACAGGTACATTAAGAACAGGAACTTGAAGAGCCAAAGTTAGTTACTGAGGAACTGTGAAAACGTTGAATTCACATGTTGGATCTGACATTCAGATCTGATTGATGAGACATGTTCCACATCACTTCTCAATGCTCACTACTTCATTCATTGTGGAAACAGCGATTTGGCTGTCACACTAGGGCTTTTCAACTGAAGGTGACATATCCTACATATGTGTGGCAAATATACACATTTGAAATCTCAACCAAGAATTGAAATGTTTTGTTTTCCTTTCCATTGTTCTCTGGGCTCGCACTCAGAATTTATGGGCGTTATTTTGTCAAATTCCGAATTAGGATAAACTCAGTCCAACCCAGACAACTCACTGGATTTCTGTTGTTTATACTGACCTAGATCTAATTTTAGCACAAGTAATAAATACAAGACACTTCTAACAGAATATTCTTTCTTTTCCTCAGTGATCATCATCAGAGGCAATGTCTGTCTTACTGTCTCTTTATTCAAAGCTATCACAGATGTAGTAGCATCTCTCTCTTATTTTTTTCATCACCCAACTACCTATACCAACTAGCTTGTCATCAATGATTTATCATATGAGCCTTATTACTGCCTGACTCCTTTTCCATTAACTTAGGATACTTTCTACAACAACCAGAAATTCTCTAACAGACTAACGTTTGTTATCCACTTCTCCAACTCTGATGTTATTAAATCTCGTAATGATTAAGTAAAAACTATTTCTACTCTTTTACTCTTTTACTTGTTTCAGTCATTTGACTGCGGCCATGCTGGAGCACCGCCTTTAGTCGAGCAAATCGACCCCAGGACTTATTCTTTGGAAGCCTAGTACTTATTCTATTGGTCTCTTTTGCCGAACCGCTAAGTTACGGGGATGTAAACACACCACCATCGGTTGTCAAGCAATGGTGGGGGGACAAACACAGACACACAAACATACACACAGACACACAAACATACACACACACATACATATATACATACATATATATATATATATACATATATACAACAGGCTTCTTTCAGTTTCCGTCTACCAAATCCACTCACAAGGCTTTGGTCGGCCTGAGGCTATAGTGGAAGACACTTGCCCAAGGTGCCACGCAGTGGGAATGAACTTGGAACCATGTGGTTGGTAAGCAAGCTACTTACCACACAGCCACTCCTGCGCCTACTGTAAGTTTATTTCAAGAATCCTGAAATTACTAACATGCAGTCTTTTACATCGCAGCCTATCTTCAAATGCAACCTTCACCAAACATCAAACCAAAATGAATTACATCATTTCATTTTCATGACCCCTACATATCACATACAATCATTACAACTAGTGACACCCAGCACTTCTAATTAACTTACATCTTGGCTGTTATAATTAGTAATCCTTGGCCTACTAATGTTTACACATGAACTACTAGTTGTTATCACAACTTCAGCAAGAACTAGACAAATGCTGTAATAATATATTATATCTTTATCTTTTTTACTTGTTTCCGTCATAAGACTGCAGTTATGTTGGGGCATTGGTGGAATGGAAAAAAGAATCTGTAGGAGACTTGAATGAAGCAGTCTCTTAGCAAGAATAATTACACACACACAGATTAAAATAAAAAAATGCAAAATTTTATTGCCATGCATGCTGTCTCAGTGAGACATGTGCAAAAGAAAACAAAAACCTATAGCAGAAAGTTTACAAACTATAAAATATGAGTGGAATAACAGAGTGAGTATATCAATTGATTAATTACACATACATTTGAATGTCTATACAATCATGAGTACAGTTTAATATTCATAGGATTACACATACAATCCAATATTTTCCCAACTATGTGAATTTTACATGACACATGCGAAAACATGTGTCGTAAAAAAATGCAAAACAATAACAAAACAATTTTCTTCGAACTAACACAGAAAGTGTGAAGAACAAATAGTTTCAGTTTTTGGAGACCAAAAACGATGGATTGTCAAATAATGTGTAAGTTTAAAATACTACAAAATAACTATGCCTGGAAATAAATCTATAATAAAATATAAAAAAATGGGAAAGAGAAAAAAACCAACACACCTACACCTATTAATAAAGAACTCTATGTATTCTTGTGACAGTGTCTGAGTTTATAGTTCATCACCATTCTACATTGTAAATCCATGGTTGTGCTCCAGTTATACTGGTTTTTACACAGAGTGATATACATGACAAGACACATATAACGGTTGATTAGATTAACAAGATAACATTGTTTGGTACAAGTTAAGCAATGGTAATGTTGAATTTCTCAACTTATATATACCTGTAAGTTTTGAAAAATGGCTGTGATCAATTCATAAATGCCAACTGGAATAACTAATGATCATAAATACGTATAGGTATACAAAGAGTCGAATCACAGGAGGGGAGACTGTCTAGAAAAAGTTTAAGGCATTGCTAAAATGTGCAGATAATCATCAAGATCATCATTTAATGTCCATTTTCCATGCTGGCATGGGTTGGACAGTTTGACAAGAGCTAGTCAGCTGGAGAACTGCCTGGACTCCATGTTTGTTCTGGCATGGTTTCTATTGATGGATGCCCTTCCTAATGCCAATCACTATACAGAGTGTCCTGGGTGCTTTCACATGGTACTGGCACCCACAAGCCCACAAGATTAGGAACACTCAACAGAAGAGGGATGTAAGGGACATGCCTGTGTGCAAGGTCGACCATGTATTTATTTGGCTTGACATATCTTTCTAATCACAACAAACCGCCTGGATAATATTATTCATAATTACAGAGGCATCAAGCTGTTAGATCAGGTTATGAAAGTTACGGAGAGGGTCATAGCCCAACTAATTAGGGAGTGAATCAATTCAGATGAGATGCAGTTTGGGTTCGTGCCAGGTAAAAGCACCACTGATGCCATATTTCTAGTGAGACAGCTGCAGGAGAAATATCTAGCCAAGGATAAACCTCTGTACCTGGCCTTCGTTGACATGGAGAAAGCCTTTGACAGGGTCCCCCGATCCCTTATCTGGTGGTAATGAGGAAACTTGGGATAGAAGAATGGTTAGTGAGAGCTGTGCGA